>NC_140579.1:176860182-176867682 GCF_964204655.1 Triturus cristatus | reverse complement strand
AGTGAGTCACGAGGAGACTGTAGGTTTTGTCCTGGCCCAAGTGGCCTGCGAGGGGGACGTCGTGGGCCAAGCCCAGGAGGAGGTCTCGGAAGCGTAGGGGTACCACCAGCACCCGGGCGGATCCTAGCTCCACCGACTTCTGCTCGCTGTACAAAAGGTCATTCTCCCAATACACCCAGTGCGTTCCAGTTTGGTCGCCCGCGGCCTGGGCCTCTGCTTGTTGCCGGGGCCCGACCAGGGAAGGACAGGTAGCCTGCTCTCGGCAGAACTCCTCTCGGGAGGGGCCCCCCTCGTGGCGCCACTGGGCCAACTCGGGCAGATCGCCTAACTCGGTGAACTGTGCGGAGTCGGAAGGTGGGGGTTCGTCACTGGCGACCGACCCTCCTTGTGGGGGGATGTGGGGACCCTCGGCGGGGACCATCCTGTCTTCAGTGGTCAGGGAGTCGTCGGCTTCCCCAAGGGGGGTCAGTCGGGCTGCCATGGATCGGGTGGTGGCGCACACCCACTCAGGGAGACCCTTCATCCCTAGGTGGGTCTTGCGCTCGACTTGTTTCCAGGGGGAACTTTCCAGGTCGTTCCCCAGGAGACAGTCGACTGGCTGGGAGGTTCTCACTGCGACTTTCAGTTTACCGACCACCCCTCCCCATTCAAAAGGCACCAGGGCTACCTTGCACAGACTTTCCGTATTGTCAGCGGAAATTACCGGGCAAAAGACGTTGGGGAGGACCTGGTCTTCGTTGACCAAATGACTGAGGATACCGGTGATGCTGGCCCCGGTGTCACGAAGGGCCTCTACTTGGTGGCCATTGATCGTTACGAGCTGCCTATATTTCTTCGTGTTGGAGGGCAGGGGGCTTCCAGGGACCATTTCTCTATCTCCTAAGGATACTAGGGCCATGGCTGCGGGTTCCCACTCTACGGTCTCCTCAACCTCCTCCCCCAGTGCTAAATTGGCTATCTGTCTAGCGGGGGGTGCTGCCTGGGTGATGTGTGGGGCCATGGGGCATTCAGGGTCGTTGGCGTAAAGCCCGGGCTTCTGACAACGGAAACAAGTGATGGTCACCCGGTGCCCCCGTCTCACGGGGGGCCGGATACAGCTGGTGGGGGTGCCGGGAAAGGCGGAGGTTGGGTTTTCGGGGGACTGGACTGGGACTCTCTCTGCCCTCCCTGGTTCCCTCCCCCTCTCTGGCGGGGTGGTCCCTGACTGGCTCGGGGGTACTCTCCTACAGGGCCCCGGGAGACCCGGGTGTTGGTCCAGCGATCCGCCTCGACAGCCAGCTTTCTCGGATCCGTGAGCTTGCTGTCGAGCAGATGCTGGCGCAGTTCCACAAAGCAGTTCGCAGCCAGGTGTTCCCACAACATAAGGTCGGTTAGTTCTTCTAGGTTGGTTACCTTGCTGCCCTTGATCCACCCATCGAATGCGCGGCTGAAGAAGTTTACATATTCCACCCAGGTGGTGCCCGGGATCTTCCTGTAGTCCCGGAACCGCTGGCGGTATATCTCCGGGGTGAGGCCGTACCTTGTGAGGAGGGCCTCTTTCATGTGGTTGTAGGAGGTCTGCATGGAGGTTGGTAGGTCGAGCAGGGTGTCTCTCCCGTCGCTCAAGAATCGTCCCCACAACCCGGCCCCCCAATCCTTCTGCGGGACCCGATGGGAGGTCATGGCGACCTCGTATGCCCTGAACCACTGTTGAATGTCATCGTTTTTGTAATATTCTTTGACCACATCCTTGGGGATGTGGACCTTCTGCTCCGCCGGGGAGGCCGCCTCTCGGTTCCCCGGGGGCCGCGCTTCCTCGCTTTTTGCTTTTAGCTCCATTTCCTTCAAGCTGCGTTCGTGCTCCAGTTGAAGTCTCCTTCCTTCGTGTTCCCATTGGAGTTTCTTCTCTTCTAGTTCTCCCTGCACCCGAATCTGTTCCACTGCTAGCTTTTTCTCGGCCAATTTCAACTCGCCCTCGATTTTGAGTTTGGCTAATTCGAGTTCGTGATGGCGACTTCTTTCTCTGTCTGCGAGTTCCTCCGGGGATAGGCCCCCGTCTGGTACGAAGCTTCGCACCTGGTTGCTGCTGCGTTCTCCTTGGGAGGGTCCAGCTTCGTCGTGGGGCTCCACCGCTCCTTCTGGGCGGGGGGCTCCAGAATCCACACAAGCTTTCAGTGCCTTCTGCATATCTTCTTTGGTGTTGAGACCAGTGGTAGCGATTTTGAGTTCTTTGCAGAATTGCTTCAGTTCTCTGTGTGTGTACTCCTCCAGTTGTTCCGCCTGGAACACGGTACTGGTGTCGTTTTCTGTGAGAACCACGGCGTTTCCTTCTGCCATCTTTGTCGGTAGTGCGTCAGCCGTTCACGGTACGATCTCTAAATTATGGGCCTGAATCCCGTCGCTTGCCACCAATGTTAGAAGGCGACCTCAGAGGGGCCCGGAGGGGGCATTGACTAGCCTGAGGTCAACCCTCAAGGTATCGTAGCCGGGCACTGGCGGGAGACTCCTCAGGGGAGGGATCTCGTACCTAGGATCGTACACTCGGCACCACACGACAAAGAGACACCACACCGGGAGTTCTTAAGAACAAATCTTTATCAGATCGGAGTCGTAGGATCTTTATGATCAGCAAGGCAAATATATACAAGTAGAGCACTGGCTCACAGAGTCTCGGGGGGGATAGGAGGTAGCGGGACAGTCTTTGGGGATATGGATCAAAGGCAGGGGCGTACCCGGCGCACAGCTCACAATCCTCGAGCTGGGGGATACGCTGGTCGTCGTCGGGGTCCGGCGGGACCAAGAGAGTCTGTGGGAGCCGCGAGTCACTCAGCAGGGCTCAAGCACAAGTCGGAGGTCTTACGATCTTTTCGGGGAGCCGCGAGTCACTCAGCCGGGCTCAAGCACAGGTTCGGAGGTCTTACGATCTTCAGGGAGCCGCGAGTCACTCAGCAGGGCTCAAGCACAAGTTCGGAGGTCTTACGATCTTCAGGGAGCCGCGAGTCACTCAGCAGGGCTCAAGCACAAGTTCGGAGGTCTTACGATCTTCAGGGAGCCGCGAGTCACTCAGCAGGGCTCAGATGTTTCCAAAGGCGAATCTGCCGGATAGTCCCAGAGCACCCCTTGTTATAGGACGACTCCTCTTTGATGTCCGGAGTCTGTGCAGGCAGGGGTCTTGTCACCTGGGGGTCGCTTGTCGGGGTTTCCTGCCATTGTCTTTTGATCCTTTCAGGGCCGGGTCGGGAGGAGTCCCAGACACCCAGCAGGCATGGAGCCAGCCCTCGGGGAGGCCGGAGGGCCGATCGAAACCCATCTTCCCAGGGGAGCTCAGAGGTGTGATGGAAACTGCTCCTCCCTCTCTCATCCCAATGGGAGCGCGATGTCCCCCAGCCGGAGTGGCGCCTCTAGGCCAGGGTCGCGCTGGGGCCGGGCAGCCATCATGGTGCATGAAGTGGGCAAGCGGGCCCGGTGTGGCCGAAAAGAGGAAGGCCACGGACGGGGAAGTTCGGGTCGGGTGTATGTGTGTTCTGGTGGGAAGGATCGGCTTGGCCGTGTGCTCGGGGGCTGCGTGAGGTGCATGGGTCAGGTTATGTGGTGCGGGGACAGGGATGGCCATGCTACGAGGCCGGGTCTAACAGCAGTGCACACACAGAGAATGTGCAGTGTCTGCACACGGTATATTGGCAGTGCACACACACACAGAGGCCGTGCAGTGTCTGCACTAGGGCTGGGCGGAATTTGCGGAATGCCTCTTCGCAGAATTTTGAAAAAAAATTGTGGAAAACGAGCGCACAACCTGAGGGACCGTGTGCCCGGGACTGGGGTCCCTCATGCTTGGGCAGGCTCCCCTATCTCCCCGGCCTGGCTGCGTTGAGAAGCAGGGACCGGCCCCGGGCCTCCTGATTTTTGGTCAGGGCCTGGGATCCCACGTCCTGCGGCCTGCCAAGTGTCCATCTGCCCGGGACAAGGGACCCTGGTGCAGAGCCCCGGAGCCCTGCAAGGGCAGGCGGGAGCCCTACCGCTATGGCTCGGTGTGGGCAGCTGGGAGTCCTTTTGGTCCCGGCCATCTGGTCGCACCTTTCCCTCGGCCATCTGGTCGCACGCAATGCTTTCCAATGGGGCGACCAGATGTCCGGGCCAGCCTGGAAGTCCCGATGAGGGCTCATTTGACTCCCGGATCCCAGCCAGGGCTCCAGGAGGCCGGGCGCGTCCACGCCTAGGGTCCCCTCCGTCACTCGGAGCGCGAGGGTTACAAGAAAAGTGGGTAGCCTTCCTCCGGATTAGTAGGGGCAGGGTATGCCGGGACACCCCTCCCGGGGATGGCGGTTCTCAGGCGGGGACCAGATGGGCCAAGCCCGGACGACACTTCCCCGGGGCGTCCGGTGCTCCCTCCTCCAGCCCGCGGCGAGGCAAAGTGCCCAGGACGGGCTCCATGGGTCCCCCGGGCGTCCACCGAGGCCTGCAGCCCCAAAGCCCTGAAGCCCTGGAGCCCTTCAGCCCGGAGCCCTGGAGCCCTGGAGCCCTGCAGGCCCGGAGCCCTGCAGGCCCGGAGCCCTGCAGGCCCGGAGCCCTGCAGGCCCAGAGCCCTGCAGCCCCGGAGCCCTGCAGCCCCGGAGCCCTGCAGGCCCAGAGCCCTGCTGCCCTGGAGCCCTACAACCCCGGAGCCCTGCAGCCACGGAGCCCTTCGTGGGCAGGTGGGAACCCTAGCGCGAAGGCTCGGGGTTGGACAGATGGGAGTCCTTTCAGTCCCGTCCATCTGGTTGCACCTCTCCCCTCGGCCATCTGGTCGCGCGCAATGCTTTCCAATGGGGCGACCAGATGGCCGGGCCGGCCTGGAAGTCCCGATGAGGGTCCATTCACCTCCCAGATCCCAGCCAGGGCTCCAGGAGGCCGGGTGCGTCCGGGCCTAGGGTCCCCTCCGTCACTCGGAGCGCGTGGGTTACAAGAAAGGGGGGTAGCCTTCCTCCGGATTAGTATGGGCAGGGTATGCCGGAAGACCCCTCTGGGGCTGGCGGTTCTTTGCCGGGGACCAGATGGGCTACGCCCGGGCAACATCCTCCCAGGCTTCACTCCTCCGGCCCGCGGCGTGGCAAAGTGCCCAGGGACGGGCTCCACGGGTCCCGGGCAGTCCTACCCCCGGGGCGCCCGGGCCCGAGAGCTCCGTCGGTCCTCCCCGTGCCCGAGTCCCAGCCGCTGTCCCCCAGCCCCCGGGAAGCAGAGAGCCCACCGAGCCCATGGTTCAGGCGGGAGCCCTACCGCTATGTAGCCTTCCTCCGGATTACTAGGTACAGGGTACTCTGGGACCCCTCTCGGTCCTCAGCCGGCAGCTGGACGGGCCGGGATGCTGCCCCGGTCCTGTCCCGGGGACTGCCGCGTGGCAGGGTGCCCGGGACAAGGGGTCCGGATGGTCCGGGGAGGCTTCGCCTGCGGGCCTGGGAGCCCCGGCTGGGTCCAGGGGACCGGCCGGGCCCCGGGTCGGGGTCTCCGGCCCCGTCCCCCCGGCCTGCGGCACTGCCAAAGGCCCGGAACGGGGTTCCGTTGTGTCCGGGGAGCCTCCCCAGGCCTGTCTGGGTTCATTGGCCCTTGGGGGCCCCGGGGAGGGCGGCCTCCCCGCCCCGGGCTCCGTCCCTGGTCCTGTCGCGTGGCAGGGTGCCCGGGGCGGGCTCTGGAGGGCCCGGGGAGGCTTCTCCTGCGCCTGCGGGCCTGGGAGCCCCGGCTGGGTCCAGGGGCCCGGCCGGGCCCCGGGTCGGGGTCTCCGGGCCCCGTCCCCCGACCTGCGGCACTGCCAAAGGCCCGGAACGGGGTTCCGTTGTGTCCGGGGAGCCTCCCCAGGCCTGTCTGGGTTCATTGGCCCTTGGGGGCCCTGGGGAGGGCGGTCCTGCCGCGTGGCAGGGTGCCCGGGGTGGGCTCCGGAGGGCCCGGGGAGGCTTCCCCTGCGCTTGCGGGCCTGGGAGCCTCAGCCGGGTCCAGGGGCCCGGCCGGGCCCCGGGTCGGTGTCTCCGGCCCCGGGCCCCGTCCCCCGGCCTGCGGCACTGCCAAAGGCCCGGGACGGGGTTCCGTTGTGTCCGGGGAGCCTCCCCTGGCTCGTCTGGGTTCATTGGCCCCTGGGGGCCCCGGGGAGGGCGGCCTCCCCGCCCCGGGCTCCGTCCCGGGGCCTGCCGCGTGGCAGGGTGCCCGGGGCGGGATTCGGAGGGCCCGGGGAGGCTTCCCCGGCGCCTGCGGGCCTGGGAGCCCCGGCTGGTTCCAGGGGCCCGGCCGGGCCCCGGGTCGGGGTCTCCGGCCCCGGGCCCTGTCCCCCGGCCTGCGGCACTGCCAAAGGCCCGGGACGGGGTTCCGTTGTGTCCGGGGAGCCTCCCCAGGCCTGTCTGGGTTCATTGGCCCCTGGGGGCCCATGGGGGCCCCGGGGAGGGCAGCCTCCCCGCCCGGGGTCCTGCCGCGTGGCAGGGTGCCCGGGGCGGGGTCCGGAGGTCCCGGGGAGGCTTCCCCTGCGCCTGCGGGCCCGGGAGCCCCGGCTGGGTCCAGGGGCCCGGCCGGGCCCCGGGTCGGGGTCTCCGGCCCCGGGCCCCGTCCCTCAGCCTGAGGCACTGCCAAAGGCCCGGGGCGGGGTTCAGTTGTGTCCGGGGAGCCTCCCCAGGCTCGTCTGGGTTCATTGGCCCCTGGGGGCCCCCTGGGGGCCCCCAGGGAGGGCGGCCTCCACGCCCCGGGCTCCGTCCGGGGTCCTGCCACGCGGCATGGTGCCCGGGGCGGGGTCCGGAGGGCCCGGGGAGGCTTCCCCTTACCTTTTCCCTTTCCCCTCAGCCATCTGGTCGCGCCTGTCCCCTCGGCCATCTGGTCGCGCAAGCCCCTTCGGCCATCTGGTCACGCATAATGCTTTCCTATGGGGCGACCAGATGGCCGAGAATGCCTGGAAGTCTCGATGAGGGTCCATTTGCCTCCCGGATCCCAGCGAGGGCTCCAGGAGGTCGGGTACATTCGCGCCTAGGGTCCCCTCTGTCACCTCGTGCGCACGGATTACAAGAAAGGGGGGTAATTTTCCTCCGGATTACTAGGGAGAGGGTCAATCAGACCAAAGTGATGTTTGGCGATCCTGAATCAGGGGAAGGCAGACCCGGGGCCCGCCCGCCGGGGCCCCCAGGGTCCCGGGTACGCTCCTGCCTGTCAGCCCCTTCCCGATGGTCCTTTCTCTCCGAGTTTTCTGTGTCAGAGCCCCGTGAGGTCCGTGGATTCCGAGACAGGGGAAGGCAGCACCCGGGCCCGCCCGAAGCGGGGCCCCCAGGGGCCCGGGTACATACACCTGCCTCTCAGCCCCCTTCCCGATGGTCCTTTTCTCCGAGTTTGCTGGGTCAGAGCTCCGTGAGGTCCGGCGATACCGAGACGGGGGAAGGCAGACCCGGGGCCCGCCCGCCGGGGCCCCCAGGGGCCCGGGTACGCTCCTGCCTCTCAGCCCCTTCCCGATGGTCCTATCTCCGCCGGGTTTGCTGGGTCAGACCTCCGTGAGGTCCAGGGATCCTGAGATGGGGGAAG
>NC_140579.1:176847682-176852682 GCF_964204655.1 Triturus cristatus | reverse complement strand
GCTTTCTCGGATCCGTGAGCTTGCTGTCGAGCAGATGCTGGCGCAGTTCCACAAAGCAGTTCGCAGCCAGGTGTTCCCACAACATAAGGTCGGTTAGTTCTTCTAGGTTGGTTACCTTGCTGCCCTTGATCCACCCATCGAATGCGCGGCTGAAGAAGTTTACATATTCCACCCAGGTGGTGCCCGGGATCTTCCTGTAGTCCCGGAACCGCTGGCGGTATATCTCCGGGGTGAGGCCGTACCTTGTGAGGAGGGCCTCTTTCATGTGGTTGTAGGAGGTCTGCATGGAGGTTGGTAGGTCGAGCAGGGTGTCTCTCCCGTCGCTCATGAATCGTCCCCACAACCCGGCCCCCCAATCCTTCTGCGGGACCCGATGGGAGGTCATGGCGACCTCGTATGCCCTGAACCACTGTTGAATGTCATCGTTTTTGTAATATTCTTTGACCACATCCTTGGGGATGTGGACCTTCTGCTCCGCCGGGGAGGCCGCCTCTCGGTTCCCCGGGGGCCGCGCTTCCTCGCTTTTTGCTTTTAGCTCCATTTCCTTCAAGCTGCGTTCGTGCTCCAGTTGAAGTCTCCTTCCTTCGTGTTCCCATTGGAGTTTCTTCTCTTCTAGTTCTCCCTGCACCCGCATCTGTTCCACTGCTAGCTTTTTCTCGGCCAATTTCAACTCGCCCTCGATTTTGAGTTTGGCTAATTCGAGTTCGTGATGGCGACTTCTTTCTCTGTCTGCGAGTTCCTCCGGGGATAGGCCCCCGTCTGGTACGAAGCTTCGCACCTGGTTGCTGCTGCGTTCTCCTTGGGAGGGTCCAGCTTCGTCGTGGGGCTCCACCGCTCCTTCTGGGCGGGGGGCTCCAGAATCCACCCAAGCTTTCAGTGCCTTCTGCATATCTTCTTTGGTGTTGAGACCAGTGGTAGCGATTTTGAGTTCTTTGCAGAATTGCTTCAGTTCTCTGTGTGTGTACTCCTCCAGTTGTTCCGCCTGGAACACGGTACTGGTGTCGTTTTCTGTGAGAACCACGGCGTTTCCTTCTGCCATCTTTGTCGGTAGTGCGTCAGCCGTTCACGGTACGATCTCTAAATTATGGGCCTGAATCCCGTCGCTTGCCACCAATGTTAGAAGGCGACCTCAGAGGGGCCCGGAGGGGGCATTGACTAGCCTGAGGTCAACCCTCAAGGTATCGTAGCCGGGCACTGGCGGGAGACTCCTCAGGGGAGGGATCTCGTACCTAGGATCGTACACTCGGCACCACACGACAAAGAGACACCACACCGGGAGTTCTTAAGAACAAATCTTTATCAGATCGGAGTCGTAGGATCTTTATGATCAGCAAGGCAAATATATACAAGTAGAGCACTGGCTCACAGAGTCTCGGGGGGGATAGGAGGTAGCGGGACAGTCTTTGGGGATATGGATCAAAGGCAGGGGCGTACCCGGCGCACAGCTCACAATCCTCGAGCTGGGGGATACGCTGGTCGTCGTCGGGGTCCGGCGGGACCAAGAGAGTCTGTGGGAGCCGCGAGTCACTCAGCCGGGCTCAAGCACAGGTTCGGAGGTCTTACGATCTTCAGGGAGCCGCGAGTCACTCAGCAGGGCTCAAGCACAAGTTCGGAGGTCTTACGATCTTCAGGGAGCTGCGAGTCACTCAGCAGGGCTCAAGCACAAGTTCGGAGGTCTTACGATCTTCAGGGAGCCGCGAGTCACTCAGCAGGGCTCAGATGTTTCCAAAGGCGAATCTGCCGGATAGTCCCAGAGCACCCCTTGTTATAGGACGACTCCTCTTTGATGTCCGGAGTCTGTGCAGGCAGGGGTCTTGTCACCTGGGGGTCGCTTGTCGGGTTTTCCTGCCATTGTCTTTTGATCCTTTCAGGGCCGGGTCGGGAGGAGTCCCAGACACCCAGCAGGCATGGAGCCAGCCCTCGGGGAGGCCGGAGGGCCGATCGAAACCCATCTTCCCAGGGGAGCTCAGAGGTGTGATGGAAACTGCTCCTCCCTCTCTCATCCCAATGGGAGCGCGATGTCCCCCAGCCGGAGTGGCGCCTCTAGGCCAGGGTCGCGCTGGGGCCGGGCAGCCATCATGGTGCATGAAGTGGGCAAGCGGGCCCGGTGTGGCCGAAAAGAGGAAGGCCACGGACGGGGAAGTTCGGGTCGGGTGTGTGTGTGTTCTGGTGGGAAGGATCGGCTAGGCCGTGTGCTCGGGGGCTGCGTGAGGTGCATGGGTCAGGTTATGTGGTGCGGGGACAGGGATGGCCATGCTACGAGGCCGGGTCTAACAGCAGTGCACACACAGAGAATGTGCAGTGTCTGCACACGGTATATTGGCAGTGCACACACACACAGAGGCCGTGCAGTGTCTGCACTAGGGCTGGGCGGAATTTGCGGAATGCCTCTTCGCAGAATTTTGTAAAAAAATTGTGGAAAACGAGCGCACAACCTGAGGGACCGTGTGCCCGGGACTGGGGTCCCTCATGCTTGGGCAGGCTCCCCTATCTCCCCGGCCTGGCTGCGTTGAGAAGCAGGGACCGGCCCCGGGCCTCCTGATTTTTGGTCAGGGCCTGGGATCCCACGTCCTGCGGCCTGCCAAGTGTCCATCTGCCCGGGACAAGGGACCCTGGTGCAGAGCCCCGGAGCCCTGCAAGGGCAGGCGGGAGCCCTACCGCTATGGCTCGGTGTGGGCAGCTGGGAGTCCTTTTGGTCCCGGCCATCTGGTCGCACCTTTCCCTCGGCCATCTGGTCGCACGCAATGCTTTCCAATGGGACGACCAGATGTCCGGGCCAGCCTGGAAGTCCCGATGAGGGCTCATTTGACTCCCGGATCCCAGCCAGGGCTCCAGGAGGCCGGGCGCGTCCGCGCCTAGGGTCCCCTCCGTCACTCGGAGCGCGAGGGTTACAAGAAAAGTGGGTAGCCTTCCTCCGGATTAGTAGGGGCAGGGTATGCCGGGACACCCCTCCCGGGGATGGCGGTTCTCAGGCGGGGACCAGATGGGCCAAGCCCGGACGACACTTCCCCGGGGCGTCCGGTGCTCCCTCCTCCAGCCCGCGGCGAGGCAAAGTGCCCAGGACGGGCTCCATGGGTCCCCCGGGCGTCCACCGAGGCCTGCAGCCCCAAAGCCCTGAAGCCCTGGAGCCCTTCAGCCCGGAGCCCTGGAGCCCTGGAGCCCTGCAGGCCCGGAGCCCTGCAGGCCCGGAGCCCTGCAGGCCCAGAGCCCTGCAGGCCCGGAGCCCTGCAGGCCCAGAGCCCTGCAGCCCCGGAGCCCTGCAGCCCCAGAGCCCTGCAGGCCCAGAGCCCTGCTGCCCTGGAGCCCTACAACCCCGGAGCCCTGCAGCCACGGAGCCCTTCGTGGGCAGGTGGGAACCCTAGCGCGAAGGCTCGGGGTTGGACAGATGGGAGTCCTTTCAGTCCCGTCCATCTGGTTGCACCTCTCCCCTCGGCCATCTGGTCGCGCGCAATGCTTTCCAATGGGGCGACCAGATGGCCGGGCCGGCCTGGAAGTCCCGATGAGGGTCCATTCACCTCCCAGATCCCAGCCAGGGCTCCAGGAGGCCGGGCGCGTCCGGGCCTAGGGTCCCCTCCGTCACTCGGAGCGCGTGGGTTACAAGAAAGGGGGGTAGCCTTCCTCCGGATTAGTATGGGCAGGGTATGCCGGAAGACCCCTCTGGGGCTGGCGGTTCTTTGCCGGGGACCAGATGGGCTACGCCCGGGCAACATCCTCCCAGGCTTCACTCCTCCGGCCCGCGGCGTGGCAAAGTGCCCAGGGACGGGCTCCACGGGTCCCGGGCAGTCCTACCCCCGGGGCGCCCGGGCCCGAGAGCTCCGTCGGTCCTCCCCGTGCCCGAGTCCCAGCCGCTGTCCCCCAGCCCCCGGGAAGCAGAGAGCCCACCGAGCCCATGGTTCAGGCGGGAGCCCTACCGCTATGTAGCCTTCCTCCGGATTACTAGGTACAGGGTACTCTGGGACCCCTCTCGGTCCTCAGCCGGCAGCTGGACGGGCCCGGATGCTGCCCCAGTCCTGTCCCGGGGACTGCCGCGTGGCAGGGTGCCCGGGACAAGGGGTCCGGATGGTCCGGGGAGGCTTCCCCTGCGCCTGCGGGCCTGGGAGCCCCGGCTGGGTCCAGGGGACCGGCCGGGCCCCGGGTCGGGGTCTCCGGCCCCGTCCCCCCGGCCTGCGGCACTGCCAAAGGCCCGGAACGGGGTTCCGTTGTGTCCGGGGAGCCTCCCCAGGCCTGTCTGGGTTCATTGGCCCTTGGGGGCCCCGGGGAGGGCGGCCTCCCCGCCCCGGGCTCCGTCCCTGGTCCTGTCGCGTGGCAGGGTGCCCGGGGCGGGCTCCGGAGGGCCCGGGGAGGCTTCCCCTGCGCCTGCGGGCCTGGGAGCCCCGGCTGGGTCCAGGGGCCCGGCCGGGCCCCGGGTCGGGGTCTCCGGGCCCCGTCCCCCGACCTGCGGCACTGCCAAAGGCCCGGTACGGGGTTCCGTTGTGTCCGGGGAGCCTCCCCAGGCCTGTCTGGGTTCATTGGCCCTTGGGGGCCCTGGGGAGGGCGGTCCTGCCACGTGGCAGGGTGCCCGGGGCGGGCTCCGGAGGGCCCGGGGAGGCTTCCCCTGCGCTTGCGGGCCTGGGAGCCTCAGCTGGGTCCAGGGGCCCGGCCGGGCCCCGGGTCGGTGTCTCCGGCCCCGGGCCCCGTCCCCCGGCCTGCGGCACTGCCAAAGGCCCGGGACGGGGTTCCGTTGTGTCCGGGGAGCCTCCCCTGGCTCGTCTGGGTTCATTGGCCCCTGGGGGCCCCGGGGAGGGCGGCCTCCCCGCCCCGGGCTCCGTCCCGGGGCCTGCCGCGTGGTAGGGTGCCCGGGGCGGGATTCGGAGGGCCCGGGGAGGCTTCCCCGGCGCCTGCGGGCCTGGGAGCCCCGGCTGGTTCCAGGGGCCCGGCCGGGCCCCGGGTCGGGGTCTCCGGCCCCGGGCCCTGTCCCCCGGCCTGCGGCACTGCCAAAGGCCCGGGACGGGGTTCCGTTG
>NC_140579.1:176760182-176835182 GCF_964204655.1 Triturus cristatus | reverse complement strand
TCGGCTGTTCTTTCAAGCAATTAGCTTCCTCCCCGCATGGACTGTCCGACTCGAGGGCCTGCCGCCTGGCGGGAGGCCCTTCACCCTACCCAGCAGAGCGAAGGCCGAGCGGCCCCGGCAGCTCGTGACCCCCAGTGGTCTGACCCCGAGCGGGAGGGGTCGGGTGGCGCCAGACCCTTGGACGCTGCTGCCCAGCAGGTCCGTACCAGGCCCCGCGCGCCACACCGTCGCCCCTCTCCGCCCAGCACATTTCCGCAGCAGCTCGGAACGACCGTTCCGAGGGGTGCCGCCGCCGCCAGGCCCCGGTACCCCTGCGTCTCGCTCAGGCTGCGCCTCGGCCCGCCTCTCTCTCCCGGGGGAGACGGCTGGGCCTGTCGGTGCCCATGTGACCTGCCACCTCTCTCCACCCCTCCGGTGAGCCCTCCCGCCCAGGCGGGTGGGCTCCTTTCCCTCCCCAGCAGGCTCCCGAGAGGGAGGGGTGCGCGCGAAGGTGGTCCGGTCGGGGAGATGGGCATGCGGCCCCCGAACCCCGTCAGCAGGTGCGGCTACCTGGTTGATCCTGCCAGTAGCATATGCTTGTCTCAAAGATTAAGCCATGCACGTGTTAGTACACACGGCCGGTACAGTGAAACTGCGAATTACTGTGAAAGCCATTTACTGATGAGCACCACTATCGCTCAAGGACAAAATCACCCCAAAAAATAAGCTGTGTTCCAACCCCACATCGCCTTCCCAATAACTCACTTTAAAATACTCCGCAGAGGGCTGATCCATTTAATGTTTGACAACAGCCCTTGTAACAGACTTCCTGTGGAGCATCAAAACCCATCCAACCTGCTACTGTTAAGAGAACAACTCAAGGATCTCCAGCCAACACCCAACCTACCAACTCAAGACTCACAAGTTTCCAACTCCTGCCTTATTGATCATCAGTCCAAAACTAAGACCTACCTCTTTCTTCAACCTACTGTCCAGCAGAAAGAATCCAAGGTGTCTTCCCCAAATTTCTCTAAATCAATAAAGACAAGGACAACCAGTCACAAACATAACTTCGCTTGTCAATTGTGAGACAAGGCTTTCCATCGAGTGCACTGGCCTTTTTCTGTGGAAAATACTGGATAAGGTGGGTCTGAATACACAATTCAAAACATGGGAATTGTGCAACTATTCTAGCCCCACAGCTCGGAAGCTGAGCTGGACTATCACTTTATCCTAAAGAAATGGACTGACACTTTCCAAAAAGTGCACACCTCATTCTGTGCCTCAGGAAAAGAAGCAATGCTTAAGGTGACACACTATTGGTACTACAATCCAGCCAGAAGGTGAAATGGAACCTCAACAGTTCTAATGGCTGTTAACAAATCTTCGGCCATCCAGACACCCCGACTCATCTCCTCTGGTTCTGTCTCAAGCTCAAACACTACTGGTAGGCCGTCTGAAAGATATCAATGAAATGTTTGCAACAGGTATACCCTGTCTTTCTAGCTACGTCCTACTGAGCATCACCAATGCCCCAACACACCCTCTACACTCTAACAAAGGGAAGGCAATAATAATGGGTTTTGGCTTTGTGTGGGGCTAAACACGTCATCAAAACCAAATGGGGCACCGATACATTGTCGTCTCACTTTGACTTGCTTCATAAACTTTGCTACCTCACAGGGATGGAAAAGCTTAATGCTTCCCTGCAGAACAAGTTGCTACAATTTGACAAAATGCAGGGCCCATGCATCCAATCTCTGGCACAGGACTTTTGGGAACTCACTAGTCCTCTTTACTTAAGAGTACACCAGCTATCAGGACGAGGGGGCATGCCTGATCAGCAAGACAAAGATTGACCGCAGTGGGTTTGACGCACTAAAAGACCCAGCCTGCTGACACTGAATACGTTGCGAAAGAGCTAATTCTGGCGAGAGTGGCTATGCTCCCTGAGTGACAACCCCTGATATTTTATCGCTTCCCTCTCGCCTTTCCCAGCCCCCCTGGTATCCTCCCTTCCTCACCTTCTGTCTCCTTCTGTTCTCCCACTGTTCTACCTCGTCGGCCTTTGGATTTAGGTAAGAGTATTTGTTCCTGGATAAATTAATAAAAAGATCTGAACCATAAAAGATCAATGGGTCGGCAAAATATTTACATTTTAACATTATTAATATAATATTCTATCAACGCAAGTAAAATTCAAAGTGGTGTACTAACTCGCAGCTGCTGTCACCTCCGTCTTTCAGGACTACGTGCCTGCTGTTTTTGAGAACGACTCCGCGAGCTCTGTGATTAGGTAGCAGCGGATAGAGCTGAACATGCGGGACACCTCAGGTAAGATAGCATTGGCATCCTGTCATGGCGGCAGCCCCACAGTGTCATGGATACCGTGTGCTTCAGCCAAGGGGACAATAACTTCCGGTGTCTGCGTGTACCTAGAGGGACCCAAAAGGGATGCCTGTCTGAACCAGTACTCCATTTATTATTCCATTATGATTGTCTAGGAGACACCCCCTTTTTAAAAAAACTTTTGTTTCCTTCCGTACCTCTCCAACTGTACACCACTAGGATAGAAGGGGTTAAACCGAGTCTCTGATGTCAACATATCAAGGCATTGAATATAACAGGAGGTTCCTAGCTTTACACGGAGTAGAAAGAAGCCTTCAAGCTGCCTATGTGCACATGCATGTGACTGGGACCCAGGAGGATGAACATGGACACTGGAATGTAGAAAAACATCTGCAGTCATCCCTAGTTTACACAGGTTCATCTGTGGCCCTGGGAGTTGTACCCAAAAGCAATGAATGCAAAAGACATATGTACATGTGCACATGGGGCTCTGAGACTTGTACACATAGAACTGTTATATAGGTCAGATTCACCCCAAGACTACACATGCAGTTGTTAGCCTGCATGTTTAACACTAAGCCGGTAAGGGGAAAGGGGCAACTATCCCTCGTGTGTACACATGCTTATGGATATACAGAGGCTAGCAGGAAAAGGACCTTTGGGGCCTATCTCAACCTGCTCCCCACTCTCCTCCTCACATACACCTGCATTAACAGGACCTGTTTTTCGAGTATGACATATAGGTGTGGTATCTCCTGTCCCCTGAAGAGATAGTAGTAAGCTATGGTCATAGCAGCTATAAAGTGACCCCATTACAAGAGACCCCTTCAGGCATCACTTTGGGTGTTGGTACCTGTGTCAAGATTTACTGTTCCATCTTGGCATCTCCAGCAACTCATGTTTGGCACCCAGCATCCACTGTGTACAATGGGGGGCAGAGGTCGTGCCCCTCTCACCCCCTCCTCCCTAGGCCCTGCTATGCTAGGTGTACAGCTGTCTGCATGTCACTGACTTTCGGCTGCCCTGATTTTTCCAACAGCACTATGCATGCTGGATGAAAAGTCTGACTCAGAAACTTTAACCTGGTTTCCTCGACCCAAAGTAGCAGCATATCTCTGCTTTTTAGGTCAAGCTTAGAGTCAGAGAGCTTGCCACTCATTCTTTGCTGTGCCAGTCAGAAAAGCTGCCCCCCTTTTGGTGGACTGCTTTCCAAAGTTCCACCCCTGGGTGCTTGGTTGATGCCCAGGCGATTTCACCAAGAGAACAATGTTGTTGGCCATGAAAGTACTTTCATGCTTCCTCCTGTTACAGCGTGTAATAGTCCCTCCTCTTATCTGCATTGCTTCTTACTAAAGCCCCGCCTCCCCTGCTCCTGCCGCTGCTCGTGCAATGAAATTCCGTCACCCTAGTTTTGAAAAGGTTAATACTTTGCGCCATGTTTATGGCAGATCATTCACAGATAAATACCGAAGCTATCTCTTTAAAAACAAAAAGTGCTAGATATTATGAGGACAGTTAAAGTTTTTGTATGTAGCTTGACACTAATTCCAGGACACTTAATACCACATAATTACTATCCACATAATTCCACAACACCCATGCCACATAATTCCAATACACAAATTCACTCCACACCACACAATTCCAAGCCGCACAATTACACAACCAACTAATTCAATCCAACCCACATGATTCCACAACAAACCACATGCATACACTCTGTAACAAATAAGTAAAAACATTGTCATTTACAATGCCAATAGCTCCAACACAAACAAATGCCAGGACTATTGCATTTCCAATGCTTGCTTACCTTCCAATGCGTCCCAGCAGAGTCCTACTCCTGGAGCTGCAAACCTTCTCCTGGCCAGAGATGTTTTAAGGCATGGGCAAAGTGGGCTCTGGCTCAGGGCCCCGGCCTTTCAGGGCGCCCCCTCATAGAGCTAGCTCTTTTCTGTGAGTCTTGTCCTGGTGACCTTGAGTATTGCTTAGACAGTTTGTTTTAAATATCATATTTCTTTAATTCATTTTTAATGTGGGTGATGTGTGAAAGTCTATTACAGACATTTTGCAGAGAAATGTTGTGTTTGTTTCATGAAAAATCCATTAAAAAACGTTATTTTAGATCAAAAGGACCTGAAATATGAGAAGTGGGAGGGTGACACAGAGGTTATTTGCAGTAACATTAGTGAGCTGCTTCTGTGTTACAATATTGAAAACACAAGCCCCTATCCCTTAATATTAGATTTAAACACATTTAGAATGTGCACTAGTGTGCTTGTGCACTGTCAGTGACCTGGCCAAAGGGTGCATCAAAGTGCTGAAATTGGATCTAAATTCAAAGCTGTTTCAAACAGGAGCCCCCAAAATAAGTTTGGCCCAGGGCCCCCCAAATCCTTAAAATGTCCCTGCTCCTGGCCCTGTCAGCTCTGTGCTGCCTCTTCTGAGAGGAGCAGTGCTCTGTGGAGAATGCTCTCTCTGAGGGCCCCCACCCCCATTTTTTTTCCGGGCCTGGCGCGCTCTGACTGAAGAGAAACAATGTAACTTGTTACTTTGTTTCTCTTCAGCCCTGCCCTGGGTCAGCACTCAGAGCAGGCTGCAGACTGCAGCTGCCTTAGAGCAATCCTCACAGCTCTCTACCAAAGAGCTGAGGGGGCCCCCTTCACCACTGAAGACTGGGGCCCCCCCCCCCCGCACCGCGGGGGCTGCGGGGGTGTTTGTTACGCCCCTGGTAACAAGCTGGAGCTGAGGAAATGGCGCTTTTAACCCCTTCAGCGCGGCACGGATTACCGCGCCGTGCTGAAGGTTCGTTGCGCGGGCGGGGCCGTGACGGAGCGGTTCCGGCCTGTGCACAGCGCAACCGATGCGCATGATGGAACCGCTCCGTCACACGCATCGAAGGGGTTAAGAGCGATCAGCCATGGCCGCTTCACGCCACGCCACGTAAAACACGCTTCCTCGGGAGACAAACAAATACCAATTTATGTCCAGACATTTAATTTTCCCTGGGATGGCGGTGGCAGGTGAGGGTCGCTGAGGACGTCCTGCCTGACATCTCAAGGAGGTGATTACGTCTCGTGGATTCATTGCAATGGTGCTGGGAGAGGTCTCCTGGGGGGTACGCAAGCAATCAGCCCGGGGGCACGTGCCAGAACAGAGGGTGTTCTCCTGTGCCACCGATTATGACTGATGAGCGCGTGGTCGTGGAGGGCCACCCTTATGGTGCCCCCGGGGGACGCCCCTTCGAACTGCCTGTTTTTTCCAAGATATGGAAGAGGTTTACTTCGATGCGCTGAAACAATACCCACTTACAACACGAAATCTGTGACTAGAACATAATTATACGGTGTCTGATAAGGGTCATTAATAAAACACAATATTATTACAGAGCAGGCATGTCTCAGACGCCCCCATCTCTCTGTGTATATGGTAATGCTCCATTGTGTGTGTCTGCAAGCCCTGTCTTTTTAGGTTTGGCCAAGACATTTTGGTTATAGTAAAATTATATTATAGCGGCTTTTAGCTCCCACTCTTCAGCCATTGGTCTGTTGTTGTAGCATTCATAATTTTCTTTTGCCAACAACATCATGGGGAAATGTGTAAGCCCAATTTTAAATCCCAGATCAGTTGACTGGGGGCGAGTGCTTGCAATGTTAAACGCTCCGTCCATCATTTCCTTTGGTTTTGCTTTGTTCTCCATAAGTTGGCAGGGTATGCTCAGACGTGAGTCCCTTGCTCACTTTGCCACTGGATTCAAGCAACCCTGGCTGAAGACGGCTGAAATGCCAGAAACCGGTCCTAGGAAGCTTGTTTCCGGTCCAGGGAAGACATGGCTTGGCAGTTCGGGCTGGACTGTTCCCATGAGGCACAGGGTCAGACTGATTTGCATATGGCCATGTCTGAACTGGGGTGGCAAAGTGGGCTAAAGAACGGTGGTGGATTAAACCCAGATCAGTTGACTGGGAGTGAGTGCATGCAATGTTCAACGCTCCGTCCATCATTTCCTTTGGTTTTGCTAAGCCCAATTTTAGCCAGTGGCTAACTCCACTTTGAGCAGTGGCATTATTCACTTCCACAAGGTGCCCATATGCACATTAAGTAGTACCCTTCAGTGCCAGAGAATACTGATTTTGCTTTTCGATACCATTTTTTTAACAATTTGAGCCAATTTGTTTTTATTTTGATTTAGGCCCTGCAGTTCCTCCAACAATAAAGTTTTACAAAAAACATGACAAAACAAGTGTTGACAAACAAAAAAGGCCGTCAGCCAACACCAGACCTATTGCCTTTGCCAGTGCTTGTTTACACTTTACTTCTGTATTCCTTGCAGTATTTTGGATCCTGCTGTATTTTGGTAAACTTCTGGGCATGTACTTACCCTCAATATTTTTAGGTCTTGCCTGAGCCAGCGCATGCGATGCTCGGACAAATTTTGTAAGTGGGTTTTCACAGTGCTACCACAGGCTTTTGGTGGCCTCAAGCTTGCGTGCACACGTGCGTGCACGCGCGCAGCCGCCATCTGTCTTTCCTCCTGGCCGCCTTGCTCACGATCACTTTTGCGCGCACCATTTGCTTGTTCTTTACTTTTGCTACAATCGCGGCACCGGCGCTTTACCTTTAAGTAAAGCGCCGGTGCCGCAATTAAAGCAAAAGTTAAGAAATAGAAAAAAAACATCTATTTCTTTATTTTGCTTTAATCGCGGAACCCGCGCTTCACTTTTAATGTAAAAAGTAATGCGCGGGTGCCGCGATTATAGCAAAAGTAAATAAATAGATGTTTTTTTTATTTCTTTACGTTTGCTATAATCGCGGCACCCGCGCTTTACTTTTAACATTAAAAGTAAAGCGCGGGTGCCGCAGTTATAGCAAAAGTAAAGCAATAGATGTTTTTTTTTATTTCTTTACTTTTGATTTTGGCTTCCATATTTTAACAAAGTAACCGTGTGATCCTGGGCAAATTACTTCATATCAATGCTCTTGGCTGCCAGTGGAACACCATCTTACAAACAAGGCCTCGTAAAATGAGCTA
Source organism: Triturus cristatus (assembly GCF_964204655.1). Classification (NCBI taxonomy): domain Eukaryota; kingdom Metazoa; phylum Chordata; class Amphibia; order Caudata; family Salamandridae; genus Triturus; species Triturus cristatus. The sequence continues at coordinate 176,827,825 of NC_140579.1, read as the reverse complement.
CATAAAAAGAAACATTTACCTAACATTGTGCAAACAAGAAAGGCCACCAAGCCACGCGCCCAGACATTGTTAGCAGAAGATGTCACATCACCAAGGACACAGAGCACCAGTGGTGAACTTTTCTTTTATCAATCATTGTTTTCAGATGTGTTACTTCAGCACCCCCAGAGTGCATTATGATGATAAACCGAAACCAAGGACAGGGGCACTAGGACTCATCTTGCAAACAAGAACCTATTTAAACGTATTTTTATGGAGTTATGCAAGCTTGCTCCCTCCTTACCCACAATGCTTTTAAGATTGTTCTTAATCTGCTAGAAAACTCTTTGAACCTCTCCAGGGGTTGGGCCAAATCCTCCTCATGGGTGAACTTTTTTTTAAAGGCTCATCTCCTGCTCCCCCTCTCAGTTAACAGCCCCTTCCCCGCCACAGATAGTATTTCTTTCCCGAGCTGCACGCTGCAGTCTAATCTCCTGTATTATTGTGGCAGGCTCCTGTGGGCTTGGCTGTCTCACTGCTTCTTTGTTATGCAGTTTACCGATGTTGAGTCCCAGTGTCCCTCAGCCTTCGCTCGTGTGTTTTTTCAAAGACCTTCACACTTTACCGAACAAGGACGCATTGGAAGTTTTGACGGGCAAGCCAACCTGCTTTTTAACCCAGATCCTCCGCTGATGTGACGTTCTGCCATTTCCCTGGCCTCCCAGTTTGTATTGCAGTGCAGGCAGAATCCAAAGGTTCTCACTAAGGGCCTCATGTAGGTAGCATACCAGTTACCACTTCTAAAATACCGAACGATACCGAATCGGTATTTTAGAAGTGGTAACTCGTATGTAGGTAATGAGTCGGTATTTTTTACCGATTCGTTACAAGTCGGTAATTACCGAATCGGTATTTACCGATTCGGTAATGAGGCATACCTTCCCATTGATGGGAAGGTATGCCTCATTACCGAATCGGTAAATACCGATTCGGTAATGGGGGGAACACATGAAAGGGTGGCAGGGTGTCACATTGACACCCTGTTGCACCCCTGATTCGGCCATGTGTGCACATGTGGCACACATACATGCCCTAAGGGCATGTATGTATGCCACATTGCACACTGCTACGCGCGTAAAAATGCTTAAACACATACATTAATTATTTACCACCAACTATAAGTTGGTGGTAAATACCGACTCTAAAACACACCCACACACTCCCCCTACATCTCGATTTTGGCTTCGGAATTTACCGAATCGGTAAAATTACCGATTCGGAATAGTTACCGATTCGGTAACATTACCGATTCGGTATTATTACCGATTCGGTAATTTTACCGATTCGGTAAATTCCGAAGCCAAAACTTGTCCCCCTACATACCAATAGCCAAAATACCGGTCGGTAACGGTATAATTACCGAAAATCGGCCGTTACCGACCGGTATTTGGCTACCTACATGAGGCCCTAAGTATTAGTATTCCGTGTTTGTCTGTTGTACACAAAATCGGCCTTGATGCAAGTATTTTTGACTCCAAAGCTGCATTGCTTTTTTGAAAATGCTAGTTTGCTTGCGTAAACAGCAGTTACATTAGCCTGTTCTAGTATGCGGATTTTGAATGCCAGTTTTGCCGTTAACAATTCAGTTTTAGTGGATAGCTTGAGGTGGCCTTTTGCCTACAGGACTGATTTTGATTCCCGATTTTAATGCATTGTTTTTCTCTGTTTGTGGCCAGATTAAGCGCAGCTGTAAATAACTTGTTTTGAGACTTAGTAACATACTATACAATTATATAACGTAAGAATGATAGGAGCAGTTTGACGAAAAATAATACGGGTTTTCTATGCATTTACAGTTCAATGTCTGGTCATCTTTTTCTCTTGTGAAAATGTTAGTTGGTAACACAACATAGGAGGTAGTACGGATCTTTTTACACGTTCGCTCTCTGTCTGTCTCTCTCTCTCCTCTCGCTTTCTCTCTCCTCGCTTTCTCTCTCCTCTCGCTTTCTCTGTCTCTCCCGCTCTCTCTTTCTCTCCCGCTCTTTCTCTCTCTCACTCTCTCTCTCTCGCTCTCTCTCACTCGCTCTCTCTCTCTCCCCCTCTCTCTCTTTCTCACTCTTTCCCTTTCTCTCTCTCTCTCGCTCTCTCTCTCCCCCTCCCGCCCCCAGCGCGATTCTTGACAACAGCTGAGAGCTCAGTACCGGGGCTTTAGGGGTCTTGGCAGACATAAGCTCAAGACATCAGAGTATCGGGCCCACTGATGTAAATATAGTCGTCATGGTCTGATGCCGGATAGCCATAGAGAACTAGCACACCTGGCTCACTTGTTAAATGTTACTCTACAGTGTAAGTCTCCTTTCAGTGATCATGGCTTTTGTACAGACGCTCTTGCCGTAGCACCATAGAGTTTCATGACACATAAGAGGCACCAAGAAAATGTTGAGGTTGGCATCATTTAGTTATCAGGAAAAGATGCAACCTCAGTAAGGTGAGTTACAGTAGTAAGATGTTTTAGGTTTGTAATTGCATCATCAACAGTGGGAAAAGTAAACATCAAAATGGAGATTTCATCAAAGTGCAGTAGCTCGATTTTGCTTGTTGTAATTGAAACCTGTTTTTCAAATGACCCCAAACCGATGTGTGGTGTTTTTTTTTTTTGATAAACAAATTTTTATTGTTTTAACAGAATGCAAACACCATTGGCTCGACATTGCATAATACCAATATTGACGCATTACAGTTGGAGGAACACAGACATTGCAATCAGACGCCACCCTCCCGCAGTGAGTACAATACATTGTGTAGAAGGAACATGCTACCCCACGTCACCCAGCCATTTGCCCCACATTTTCTTAGGACACCCCCGTGCCTCGTACATGGTTTTTCTTGTGGCGCACACCAATCCACCCCCTTCTCCATCCATCAGAACTTGGTGGTGTAGAGAGTTTCCAGGAGGCAGCTATATCCCGTTTTGCCACGACCATGGCTGTATTGTAGAATAATTTCTCGTTCCCGGACCCATCTAGTCCATCTGTAATCCCTAAGAGGGAGTGACGTGGATCGTGGGGAACCTCCCACCCCAGGACCTCGGACAGCTCAGTTTCAATCTCTCCCCAGAACTGCGCCAGTCGAGGGCATGCCCATACCATGTGGAAGAAGTCGGCCGGGTCTTGACCGCATCTTGTGCATGAGGCGGATGGGGAGAGTCCGGCTCGATGCAGGTGCTGTGGGGTTAGGTAGGCAGTGTGTATATAGTATAATTGAATCAGGCGGAGTTTGGCGGATGTGGTGACTGTCCTGGGCGACATGAGGGCATCTCGCCAGTCCTCCTCATCCAGGGGACACACCCATTGGTCCCGGAGTCGGTCGAGCGAAGTCGGGGTATTGTTGACCAGCGTCTTGTAAATGCGGGAAATACCCCCCTTCCCCAGGTCACCCAACATGGTCTGTGCCTCGGGGGGATTATATTCAGGGATCCTAGTGTCCTCAGGTAAATGTGCGTGGAGGGCATGCCGCAGTTGTAAATATTTGTAAAATTGTGATGAATGCAGGGAATATTTGGATTGGAGGTCCTTAAAGGAGCGCATATGGCCGCTCGCCCACACATTGCCAAGCTGAGAGATCCCAATAAGATCCCACTGTCGGAACCCCTGTAGCCCACTGACCTCACGGAGCCATGTACCGTGCCATAGAGGCGTGTGCTGAGTGAGTTTGCGCGTCCATTTGGTAAGCAGCCTGCCAGGCCAAAAGCACGGATCGTGTGACATCAGGCAGGGTGGACGGGAGGGATACATTAGGGATTGGATTTGGGGCAGACCGAGTTCACTTAGTTCAAGCCTATAGGCTGGGTCTGACCACCCCCCATTGAACCAGTCATGAATACTCCATAGACGAGTTGCCAGGTAGTAGAGGTATAAATGTGTCATCCCCATGCCCCCGTCGAATGTTGGAATTTGACAGGTACGTAACGCCATCCGGGCCCTCCTCCCCCCCATAGGAATTGCTCTAAAGTGTTCAAGGCTCCATTATTACGAGTAACGCTGTGTTGGTAAGCTTTGCTCTAAAGTGTTCAATGCTCCAATATTACGAGTAACGCTGTGCTGGTAGGCTTTGCTCTAAAGTGGTCAAGGCTCCAGTATTACGAGTAACGCTGTGTTCGCAGGCTCTGCTCTGGAGTGTTCGAAGCTCAATTAGTACGAGTAACGCTGTGTCCGCAGGCTCTGCTCACCAGGATTCACGGCGCAATTATTACGAGTAGCGCAGGGTTCTAGAGCGCTGTTCCAGATTGTATCAGGTACTCCCTACAGCACTGTTATGGTTGATGGGTGCAACAAATGCTAATCGCTAATGAACTGCATTGACATCTAATGAATTGCATTTACCGTTAATGAACTGCATTGACATCTAATGAATTGCATTTACCGTTAATGAATTGCACTTACATATAATGAACTGCATTTACATCTGATGAATTGCATTTACATATACTGAACTGTCTTTATGCCTATCTGCTTGGATAAACTTGAGTTATTGCATAAACCCTACAGTGTGGCGTCCCTTATGGTGTGTGTTCCCTGCTTCAGAGGTGGCGTGTATTGTATGGTCGCTTTACACAGAAGCCTTTGGGTGCCCAGCCGCTCGAGTCACGTTACCCCCTTAGGGCTTGGTGACCCCAGGTCTTACATTGGTGGCAGCGGTGGGATAAGGACCTGTGACCATACAGCACCCTTCCGTGAAGCGGAGGGCGCCACAATTAAACGCCTATTGTTTTAAGCTCTGCAACTGTTATTGCTGCATGTATTGATTCCACTGTCCAGACTGAGGATGTAAAATCCTGGTTAGCTTGCAACTGTCACCCATATCCTACAAGTTTCTTCCTTAGTATTTAGGTCCCCACCTGTCAAGATGGAGTTCCGGTTAGCTGACCTCGAGGGGTACACTGTAAGGTAACTGAGAGAATTCGGGCAGGGGATGGGGGTGCCTGGGGTGCGGAGGGCCAAAGTACAGGAACTCCGTACCGCCTTAAGGGCATGGGTAGAGGCCCACCCAGATGGGAGAGAGGATGAGGGACAGGAGGCGCCAGATGCACCTCAGGAGGAGAGCGCCGAGGAAGTACTAGACATACTAAATGTAGATGTGTCTGAAAATGTGCCCCCAGGGAGACGTTCTGGGGCCAGTAGTAGGACAGGGTCTAGTAGGAGCGCGTCTCCAAAGGAGTATGAGGACAGGAGGGAGGAGAGGCAGTTAAAATAGGAGCTAGCGAAATTGGAACATGAGAGAGAGAGAGAAAAAGAAAACAAGAGATGGGCAATGGAAGAAAAGGAGATGGCGCACAAGCTTCAGCTGAAGGAGTTGGAGCTGCGCGCTATCCAGTTAAAGGCGTCCAATAAGGACAATGGTGGCAGCGTACCAAAAGATCTCCAGGAGTCACAATTTTATTTATCCAAAGATGATATCGCCAGGGCGTCTGAGGAAGCATTGGGGAGTGACCCGGAAGGGGGTGGTGCAGGGATCTTCCAACCCAGCGAGGTGGGAGAGGTGGCGAATAGCCCAGCTTGGTCCCCGGGAAGAGAGAGGGTTGTAGGGCCTCACGTCCTATCCATAGGAAGCAGTGAGACAGGCAGGTGTCCCCAGGTGCCCCAACTGCAGTCTCAGGGCCTGGAGAGTTCCATAAGGGAGCCCCAGGTTGGGAGCCTAGGCTGTCCTGATATGCCGCCTGGTGAGGGGGAGCCCCTAGTGTCAGGAGGACCTGGGGCGACTGTAATCTAAGCTCCTGAGGTTCTGGGGTCGGCCCAGTCGCAGGGTTTAGATCCTGGGCTGGGATGCCAGGTTCAGGGGTTGCCTGACCTGGCGGATGGGGCATCTGTTACCAGTGTCCCCCCGGAAGTGTCTTCCAGGGGTACTTCTCCCGTTGGGAGGGTGCAGAACTCTGGGAGGGGGTGCAGGGGGAGGGAGGACTCGCCCCTGGCACCGGTGCAGCCTAAGGGTTTAGACCCTAGGCTGGGGAACCAGTTGCAGGGTCAAGGCCCTGGACTGGGGAGAGAGTGGTGGTCTGAGGGCGTCTCGCATGGGAGTAGGGTGAGGAACCCCAGAAGGAGAGGTAGGGGGAGGAGAGCCTTGTCCCTGATGGCTGGTCAGCCTGAAGGTGCGGACCCCAGGTGGAAGGACCAGTGGCAGTTTGCGACTGCAAGGAGGAGGAGGGGTGTGGTCAACGGGCACCAACACCAGCACAGCGTTACTCGTAATAATGGAGCATTGAACACTTTAGAGCAAAGCTTACCAACACAGCGGTACTCGTAATAATGGAGCATTGAACACTTTAGAGCAAAGCTTACCAATACAGCGTTACTCGTAATAAAGGAGCCTTGAACACTTTAGAGCAAAGCTTACCAACACAGCGTTACTCGTAATAATGGAGCCTTGAACACTTTAGAGCAAAACTTACCAACACAGCGTTACTCGTAATAAGTACGCATCGAACACTTCCGAGCAAAGCCTACCAACACAGCGTTACTCGTAATAACTGGGCATTAAACACTTCCGAGCAAAGCCTGCGAACATAGCGTTAATCGCAATAATGGAGCATCGGGCACTTCAGAGCAAAGCCTGCAAACATAGCGTTACTCGTAATAATTAAGCATGGAACGCTTCCGAGCCCAACCTGCGAACATAGCGCTACTCGCATTAATCGAGCTTCAAGTACTTCGGTGCAGTTCGTGGGGCACAACGCAGCTCGACAGTCTCGGAGACGAGGGGCAATCCCTCGGCGGGGTGTCAAAAGTCTTGAGGGGATGGGGGGACTCCCACGGAGGGGAACCAGGGTCTCAGGGTGCGGTGCTGCTCCCGGCCTGTAGGGGGCGCACCGGGTCCGGCCCAAGCCTCCCGGGCTTACCTTGATCTCGACGTCTTGAGGCGTCCCAACCAGCTCCGAACTCCGCAGTCGGTCCTTCCGCGATGGGGGCAGGCCACGGCCCCACACACATTCCCCAGCAGCTGCGACGGGGCCCCAGGCTTCTCCGCGGGCCTCGACACGATGAGGGGTGATGATGCACACTTCAGGCTTCCGGGCCGCAGCGGTGAGCGCGCTCTGGTCCCCGCACTCCAAGGGGGGGGGGTCAAATTAAGCGGGAGAGCTCCGCGCTCAACGGGGATGGATGCCGGGGATCCCAGGCCAGGTCAAGGAGCGCAGGGATCTCAGCGCTGGTACCTGGTTGATCCCGAGCACTTCCGCAATCAGCTTTGGCATAAAGTTTCAGTTGTCACTTCTGGCATGCAGTCTCAGCATTCAGTTTCAGTATGTCGTCGTGACATGAGGTTTCAGCATTCAGTTTCTGCATTCAGTTGCTACCTGAATTCTTGATGGCGCAGATGTCTCTGGCGCCCTTGGGGGTTTCTGTTCCTGGGGGGTAGGGATTGAGTTGGCGACTAGGTCCTTCCTAGTCAGGCTGGGCAGAGGTTTCCTGGGTCCTCCTACTGCTGGGCAAGATCAGTGGGCTTAACAGGATCCCTCACTCACTTAAGAGGCAGCACCTAAATCCTGTCACTCTCAGAGGCATAAGTCCCTGGCTAGGCCCTACCGCCTAAAACTCCTGCATGGATTCTCCAGCTCTGCTTTACCCCACTGGCCAACTGACTAGAAAAAGTTCCCTCCCTCACTTAAGTAGCCCTAGGTCAGGTGACCTCTAGTCAAGGCGGCAAAAGTAAAACCACACCTCCCTTCTAGAAGGTTCCAGCACATTCCAGGAGCTTCCCCATTCTACCTATGGGACAAAAAAACCGGGCTGGTGTCGCTACATTGTTGTGGGGTTCCAGCCAGCTCCTGGCAGCTATGGTGCTACTAGAAAGACCACTCTGCAGTAGCAGGGGCCTGTGGCAGCCATCTTGGGAGAAGGGAGCACCTGCACCTTAACACTGGTTATTTGATCTAACATGCATTAAAAAAACGAAATAATTCAGGGAAAAAGGGCCAAGTCCAACAGAGGGACCATCCCAATTCCGGGAGGAGCGTGACCCATATCCCAAGATATTTAAAGGACTGACGCCGAAGCGGTATCCTAGACTGCCAGTCGAAACATTCTCTGGAGAGATAGAGCGGGACCAGGATCGACTTATTAGCATTCATGTGGAGGCCAGAGGTTTGTCCAAATGAATGCAGGACCTGGAGACAACGAGGAGCAGAATGAGCTGGGTCATATAAGAAAAGCAAGACATCATCCGCATAAAGAGCGATCTTATCCACTTCAGAGTTGGGCCATTCCCACCCCTGAACGAGACTCTTGGACCGAATCAGGGCCGCTAGGGGTTCCATCGCCAAGGCGAAGAGAAGGGGCGAGAGGGGGCATCCCTGTCTCGTTCCCCTTTGAATGGGGAAGGCGTCAGAAAGAACCCCATTGACCAAGACGCGTGCCTGGGGCCGGGTATACAGTACCCCCACCAGCTGACGGAAGCGCGGGCCAAAACCCATCGCCGCCAACACATCGTCCAGGTACGTCCAGTCCACGGAATCGGACGCCTTCTCAAAATCGATGAGAAAGAGTGCCAAATAAGGGGAAAGCACTTGGCAGTGAGCCAGGGCCAGGTGCAACCGTCGGAGGCAATGTCTGGTGCCTCGCTGGGGCATGAAACCTCACTGGTCCTGATGGACCAACATGGTAAGGTAGGGCTTCAGCCGTTGGGCAAGAATTGCAGCGTACAATTTAACATCCGTGTTAATAAGAGAGATGGGACGATAGTCAGCATAGTGGGGAGATGGTGGTTGTGACTTTGGAAGGACAACGATAGTGGCCATATCTGTCTCGGGTGGGAAGGGACCTCTCTCCAGGGCCTCGACATACAGGTCGGCGAGGCGAGGCACAAGGGCCTCACGGTAAGTTGCATAGTATTCCTGGGGGAGACCGTCTGGGCCAGAAGTCTTACCCGACGAGGTGGACGTGATAGCTTTGTTAATCTCGTCGTGCGAGATAGAGCGGTCAAGGTCAGCTTGGGCATTAGAGTCTAGCTGAGGGAGGAGGGCACCCGTCTCTCCCATCAGCTCACGGAGCGTCAGTGTCGGGATCCGTTTGGCATAGAGTTGGCGGTAGAAGGCGGCGAATGCGCTGGCCATAGCTACCGGGGACTGCTGCATCAACCCCCCCGATCCAGTATCTCTGGAATAATGCGATTTGCTCTGGGGTATGTGGCAAGCTATGTAAGATCGTGCCGTTTTTGTCACCCCAACCATAAACTCTGGCCACGGAAGATCTCCACAGGAGCTTGGCTGCTTCCAGCGAGAGTTGCTTGATTTCGTTCCGAATACTCGTGAGGCGCAGCTCCTGAGCCGCGTCGCCATCCATGGAGGGCGAACGCTGCCGTTGGACATGACCCTTGGCGAAGCCCCGAATAGTGGCCTTGCCCGCCTCCCACAGGGTACCCGGGGATGGAACCGAACCCGCATTAGTGGCGAAGTAATGCTTCAGCTCCACTCCCACCACTTTCTGGAGTTCCTTGTCTTGAAGAAACCAGGCATTCAACCGCCACATTGGGCGGGAGTGGTGGGGGGGGGGGTGTCTGTACTAAGGAGCAGCGGGGAGTGGTCAGAGATACCTCTTGGAAGTATGCGGACATCTTGGATTATGGAGCAGTCCATAGACGGGATAAAGATTGAGTCTATGCGCGCTTGCGTGTGATGTGCAGCGGAGGTGTGCGTGAACTGTTCAGTACGTGGATGCCGGATTCACCATGCGTCGCAAAGGCCAAGGGTTTCAGCCCAGTTTGTTAATTGTTTCGCCTGCGCCAGCCTGGAAGTAGACGGGGTCCCCGTCGTATCAACAAGTGGGGAGGAGACCGCATTAAAGTCACCCCCAATGACGGTGGGCCCCAGGGGGAGAGTGGGCAGCAGAGCGGTGGATTGTTTTAGAGTCACGGCGGGCATCGAGGGGGGTGAGTACATGGATACAAGGTTAAGGGGGGTGACCCCATGAGTACCGCAAATGATCACGAACATGCCTTGTGGGTCGTGTATAACTTGCGTCAGCACAAAGAGATGGGTGCGCTTCAATATTCTGGCCACGCCACGAGAACCTCGGGCAAAGCCCGAGTGCCAAACCCTGTCATAGCCATAACGCGCTAGAAAGGGGAAGTGGTTACCCATCAGGTGTGTCTCTTGAAGCAAAAGCGCATCTATGTTGAGGCGTTCGCTTGTGGTAGTCTAAGAGGCCATTTAGGATTAATGATAAAATATGGAGGACTGCTTTCAGAGATGGTATTTCACTCATGGGGGCTGGAGATCGTTACAATGGTTCATTGGGCCTTGGAAAGCCAGTGGCAAATGCGGGGCCTGGAGCAGATGTGAAAGCGCGCTGGTGGGAAGGACAATGTATAGTGGACTCATATAACAGAGTCCAAGTGTCGAGTGAGCGGTGGTGCAGCGTAACAACATAAAACAGTACTAAACATTGGGAGCACACATTCCTGGCTCCCCACAACAACAAAGAAACCCCCCCCCAAACCAAACCCACCCCCTACCCCCACCCCCCCCTATACTTCGGGAACGGAAGCATCTGTCGACCCCCTTGGAACTAAACCAAACTAAAACGTTTGTATTGGTTGCGTGGAGGACTCCTCCAAAAGAACGGATAATCAGTGCATCGGCTTTAACATTGTAAATAATCATAAGGATATACCAAGAGTCTAACGACCGCTCCCCCCCCCCCCCCCACCCCCATGGTGGACATACGTTAAATTCTAACTGCGTTGCCATGAAAGAATAGGTGTACGGGAAAGGTCTGAGTCCCTTGGGCCATCGGTAGAGACCTGTCCGTTGAGGTCTCGGAGGAGCGTTGCTTGTTGTGGGGCGGAGAGCCCGACCGGCTGGAGGAGTCCCTAGGGTCTGGAGCCACCGCACTCAAGGACCTGAGTACCGATGTTCGTGATTGGCGCCCACTGCGCGACCGAGTCTGACGCCGGCGCTGGCATCCCGGCGATCTCCGTCCCTCGGTTTGCGACTCCCCACGTTCTGGGGAGGAGACACATTGTTGGCGGAGAGGGCGTTCCTCCGTCAGCCATGTCCAAGCCGCCTGGGGTGAATCAAAGAAGTGTGTCTTGCCTTGGAAAATGACTCGAAGGCGTGCCAGGAATTGAAGTTGGTATTGTAGGCCCATGGCGCGTAGATTTTCCTGACATCCGTGTAGGGGCGCCGGAGGTTCTGGACCTCCCTGGTGTAGTCCAGGAATATCATGCTAACGTGATTTTGAAACTTGAGGGGCCCAGCCGCCCGAGCCTCCCGCAAGATGGCGTCTCGGTCCTTGAAGTTGAGAACTTTGAGGATAATAGGGCGGGGTGCAGCACCGGGAAGAGGCTTGGGTGCCAGGGACCTGTGTGCCCTCTCTACTACAAACCATGTCGAGAGGGCCCCTCCCGGCATCCACACCCTGAACCAGTCTTCAACAAAGGTGGCGGCTTGACCCGCCTCCGCCCCCTCGGGAAACCCCACCAAGCGGATATTGTTGCGACGTGCCCGTTTTCCGTGTCTTCAGCTCGCCTGTGGAGCTCCTTGGTATGAGTGCGAAGGTGGGCCACGTGCTCCTTGAGCTGTGCGATATCGTCTTCGGCCATGGATATGCGGGTCTCCACTTCCGACAGCAGCGCGGTGGCAATGCGAAGGTCCTGCCGGAGGAGAGACACGTCTATTTTGATTTCTCCAATTTTCCCCTCCACACTATGCCTGTGAGGCCCTGATAGCCTGAAGGATGGTGTCAAGGTCTTTGTCTGGAGGGGGGGGGTGGTGCCCCTGCGGCCCCCCTGGACAGCTCCTGCTCGGAGGTGGTAAACCTGTCCATTTCAGTCTGTGTAGGGGCCGGTGTAGGCTTGGGACCCCTGTCCCTCCCCATGGTCAGGGTAGTGTGCAATTTCACTGAGACCGCGGGGAACCCGGGGGACGGAAGGCCAGCGTGGGGCCACAGATCTGCAAAGGCAGAGGCAAGGGGGGCCCACGGCGCGCTCCACCGGGTTTCACTCAGGTGGCCAAGTATTGGAAAAACGCTCCGGGACCAGTGTGCAGAGAGCACCCTCCGCCACCTGAGGAGATGGCCGATATTGCTTGTGGATGGGCCCAGGCCCCAACCACTCCGCCAACCACCAGCCAGACCGCGGGGAACCAGGCGCTCCACAAGCAGGATAAGGGGACCCCACACAAGTCCACAAAAAGCTGAGAAGAAAAAGGGGGGGGGGAGCCCGGACACTGCAGCCGGTTCCCGCCTCAACCGCCAGGAGCGGGGAACACTACCCCCGTACAGTGTCAACGCGGTGCCCGGGGGGGAGGGGCCCGACCCAATGCCACAAGGCCCCGCCACCCAGGGCACCGCGGTCAGGTCTCTCAATCGGCCTCAGCACAGAGCATAGAGGAAGAGGGCCCCGCACAGCACCTGAGATGGAAGTGGAGTGGGGGGAGGGGGATATCCAACCCCCATGCTGCTGCCCTACCGACAGCCGGTCCCCACTCACCGTACGGATCAGCTGCACCGCCCGGGGGTCCCTAACGCCCCAAACACCTCCTCCGCTCAGCCAGTGCCCTACCAGAGGTGCCGCAGCGTCACCAGGCCAGTCTCCGCTCAGGATTGCAGGCCCTTCCCGGGCCGGGAGCCGCAGGCACCGTGTGAACCCCTCAGGAGCCGCAGCCGGCCACGTCCCCTCAGCATCAACTATCTTCAACACCTCAGCCTCGCTGACTAGGGCCGAGCATACGAGGACTTATAGGCCGCAACAGGCCGCAAACCCCAAGAGGCCACAAGGATGTACATGGGGTGCGGGGGGCTGGCGAGCTGCACCCTCGCCTTCGCCGCTGCTGCCCGGACCGATTCCCCCCGCTCACCTTACGGATCTGCCGCAGCGTTCACGGCCACACGTCCCACAGGCCGTCCTCGCCTCTGCTGCCACGGAGCCAGCCGATATGCCGGCCGAGCCCAGGCTGGGGCACACCACGCCTTGCAGGGCTGGTCACGGTCTCGGTGGCAGGCTGCCCACAGGACAGAACAGGAGCCGCAGGCGCCGCACAGCCTCCGCTGATGCCGGCAGCCGTCCGGCCCCTTTCAGCACCGCCGATCACCCGGTACCGCGGCCTCGATGACTAGGGGCCGCGCTCGCAGGGACAGCAGGCCGCAACAGGCCACACACCAGAGGAAGCCACTGGTCACGCTCCCGGTGGCAGGCTGACCACAGGACAGGACAGGAGCCGCAGGCGCCGCACAGCCTCCGCAGATGCCGGCAGCCGTCCGGCCCCCTTCAGCACTGCCGATCACCTGGTGCTGGGTCGCGCTTGCAGGGACAGCAGGCCGCAACAGGCCACAGGCCAGAGGAAGCCACTGGAGCCGTAAATCTACACTAAAATGCCAGATGAGAGGCACCACCAGTCGGGGGAACCACAGCAGTCAGGTAGGAGGTCCGGATGGCTGCCGATGAGCACTGGATTTGAAGAAGATAACGGAGGGGTCCGGAACACTCTTAGAGTGCGACCGCCATCTTGACGCCTCAGGCCACGCCCCCCGATGTGCATTTTATTGAATAATATTTGAGACACAGAACGTTTTACAAAACGTCAGCAAAAGTGTAGCGGAAAGCCTTTAGCAACCAACTGCTGCACACACCTGCCCGGTAATATTGTATGTGAAGCGATAATCCATAGCTGTATAATCCTCAGGCCCACGCCGTCACGCACGCAAAACGTGTTGTTGATCCAACAAAAACCTGGTCCGAAAGTCTGATTTGCTGATAGCTTAAAAGCCCAGTTGACATACATGATGATGATAAAACCCAATAATTCTTATAGATAGGAGTATCTGTTCTGATCAGCCTGACCATCCTGCCATCTAGAAGTTTCTTTCCAATTGAAGAGAGTTACATCCATCTTTGTTCAAAAATATCCAATTAAACCACTCTTGGCAAACTGTTTGTTTCATTCTAGATTTAAACAAGCATTGGCATAGCCAATAGGTCTAGCCTTTGGGACCTTATAAGTGTTTAGTCATGTAACAGTTAATGTTGTTGCACCAAGGATATTGTGCTGCATAACTAAATACTTATAAGGTCCCAAAATCGAGACCTATTGGCTATGCCAATGCTTGTTTGGTGTAGACTCCAGTGAGTGCGCCAAAGAGAAAAAAAACCTATCTGTATCTCCAGAAGAGACTTAAAACCGAATTGTTGCGACTCACCGTCACCTGACTCCTGGAGCTACTGCGGTTGAGGACTCTCGGACACAGGCCTAACTTCTCCCTCCTTGGGAAAGAACAGAATCTGGCTTATAACGCAGGCTTTAACATAATTCCTTTCAAAATATATATAGGTGTGATTGATTTTACCTAAATCTGCATGCTGGTGGTAAGTATATTCCATTTGGATTCACCCACTTGTTGAAAAGTGCCACTTCACCTACTTTGTAAAAGATGGCAAAGAGATGAACAACGATACTACTGCAGAAAGAATGTATGCAAGACACACAGCAATGTAGAGAAGTAAATACCTGCCATAGAATCCATCATACGGCTCACAGTCTAAACTTTATTGTAGTTATGGTAAGTTGTTTCCAGCACTCATATTAAATAGGCTGTCTAAATTCCCATAATACTTTTTTTTTTAATTAATAGGTCAAGTATTAGGCTTGACTGACAAATTTACCACATAAATGTAGATTAATCGATTTTATTTCTTGTCTTCCTCCAAAAGTGAGAGCGAGGTTACATTCTTGGTCTCTCAAAAGTATATCATAGCGATGATGATCTAATGAAATGCTGTTGTCTAAAGAGATTTATTTGTAATAACAAAATAACCTAATACATATAGTACAATTAAATTTTGAACCACTACAAACATGTGTTCTTATTAGTTATCTGCTTAGAAGATGTTTTATCAACATTAAAGGGAAGATAGTCTGTTTTGACCCCACTACATTTTGAACATGTGGCAAGCAGATCACTCAAGGATTTCTTGCCACGTGTAAAAACCCAGGGTGTATTTTTGGGAAGGGTTTATACCCACAGATGACTTCCAACTATTTTAACTTACTAAGAGTAGTAATTGCATACTATGTTACAGGTAGCATGGCTGAAACTAAACATTTACTGCCAAATTTTAAGTTTGACAGACCTTCGCTTCAGCGTAAATCCCTGCCTTTGCTGCCCCACCTGTAAAGTGGGCTGCCAGATTTATATATATCCACCCTTTGTGCAGACATTTCACCCCTGTAGAGGTTCCTGCCTCCATGGGGAAAGGAGTTGGCCTAACGGTTAGGTCGCTCGACCTGGGGGACCTGGGTTCGAGTCTCGGTAACGACGCTAAACCTCCTGTGATTCTGGGCAAATCACTTAATCTCCCCGTGCCTAACAATTTTTTTTTTCAAAATGAATGTGTGTCCTCATGTAACGTAACTGGTGCTATGTAAAGCGCTCTGATACCTGATTGGATTCGGGTCAAGTTCGCACTATATAAAAAACTCTAATAAAAAAAACTCGGGTGATATGAGCTGCTTTGTGGAAAAAAACACACTAGTGATGGGAGGTCTGTCATGCCATGGTGGACGTGCCATTACTACATCATTTCTGAACACAGGCAAGGGTCTACATTTGTAAATGACTTCATTAATGTCATGCCTGCGACTGGGACATTCGTAGATATTTTCTGTCTGGAACCACCATATCAACCAAGCGTCCCCAAAAAGAACGGATGCTGGTGGAATGACATTGGTGGCCCCTCTCATGGCATTCCTACTAGTGTTGGTTCTTGGCAAGTGTTTGGGGATAGCGGCTTCGAAATGCCACCTTTTTATTTCTGTTTTCTGCTCCTCATCTTTTCCTAGCTTATAAGCAGCAAGTACGGAATCTTCGCAAGGGTAAGGGGTTAAGGCTGAAGCAGTCTGCTCACTGACCTCTATGGGTGTCCATGAGAGTGAAATGCAGTGCCATATTTTAATGCAGATGTCATCTCAGCCCATCCATGAATGTTATATTCATGCTCCAATCAAGTAAAATAAAAAAAATGGCATTTTGTCCTGGTTCTTAGTTTCCACCTTTGCACGTATCCTTATTCCTGGAAGACAGCAAACCCTGTCAAGGACCACCTCGAAGACCTCTGAACCTAATCTAACACAGAATCATCCGTCAGACCCAGCCAGTTGGCTAAACAGGTTCATCGCTTGGGGCTATGGTTGCAAAGTGAACTGAGAACCCTGTTGTTGTTGTGTCCGCCGTGGGTTGATGTGTTATAAAGGTGAAGCCCAGGTAACTTGAACCTACTTTAAGTAAATATTTTTGGTTCTCGTGTTTCCCGTTGACCTGTTTGACCTTCACGTCTGGATGGACTGCAGTTCGGGCTCACCATTAGGCGAGCCTGCTTGTGTCAGAGATGACCATTCAGACAAAGTCTGACAAGAAAGAAAGGTGTCCAACTCTTTGAGGACACATAAACCTGTCCACAACAGGGCTGTTGGGACTCTGGGCAGCCTCCCATTTCAGGCCTGTGGTGGTTTGCGTCTTTAGCACTTGTTTACTAGGCGGGTTTCTAATTTAGAGCTCGAAGGCGGCCACCTTGGTTTCCTGGAGCTTGGGGCGTTGCTCTGACACACCTGCTTCACCTCTGGAACCTTGAGTGACTGCCTCCAGAGGAATCCAGGGATTTGTTTTCCCTGTGAGGCAGCTCAGGTCAGGCAGTGCAGCAGCACGATTCCTGACCGTGGTGCATTTGTTGGGCCTCCTTTCTCCACCCCAGGTTTACCCCATGTCTGATTGCTTCAGGTATGCCTTAGTCTCATACAGAAAGGCTTCTGAGGTTACAGAGGACTTGGCTCAGCATGTTAGAAGACCAGAGATCAGAACCTAGTGTCCACCAGGCCACCTTGAGTGACTTTGAGACTCGTTATTAGAGTCTAGTGAGGCCAAGGGGAACAAGGTTCAACCCCGGATCCGATGGGGTTCAGATCCCCTCAACAGGAGGGTACTGAGTGGAACTGCAAAAGATAAAGGAAGGGTTGTCACCGCTGGGCTCTGAGCTCTCGGTGATGAGATTCTCCGTCTGTGAGGGAGAGTGGGAGCCCCGGCAGTCTATGCTCTAGTAAGAGAAGTCAGGTGCCCTAGTCTGTGGTATCACAAGGAGGATCTTGTCGTCAACCATTCCTGGTGTTGGGGCCATGAGATAGCTGGATATGTAGGACACACTCACACTTTTTCACTTCTTTCTGGCGCTGGAGATGAGTGGTGCCCTCAGTCTGTGCTGTTATGAAGGAATGTATCGGATTTTCCATCATGTAAGAGTGTGAGCTCACTCAGGGCCCTTTTCACATAGGGATTTACGACCAGGGGCGGTTCCTTCACTAAGGCAAAGGAGCGTTACGCCCTCTGTTTTTCAGCAGTGTAAAAAGGGAAAAATAAAATGATAATTACAGGATGTTATTATCATTTTATTTTTCCTTGCTGAGGCAGTTTTAGGGGCAGGGCTGGGCTGCTCAGAGAGCGGGTGGAGTGGTTGTAGCACTTTCTAAGTGTGCATGACAGTTTGGCCTGCTGTCTTGGGCTGGCCAAACAGTCATGCACACTTAGCATGTTCTCCACTGGTTACAGCAGCATTGTGATTGGCGTAGGGGAGCTTGGGTGCTTCCTGTTCACACAGCAGGAAGAGGACAGGGGAGAGGCGGGGGCCTTCCAGCTGGCCAGCCGGCAGGTAACTAATCTTTTTTTTAATCCCCCTCCCCGCCCTACTATTACTTCCCAGAAGCAGCTGCCATTATGTATGACTCGCAAAGTTAAGAGTGCAGAATCTCCACACTCTGGGCAGAATCTTCGCACTGCAGTGCTCCGTGCGTACAGTCCGTCACAATCGCGTAGGCTTTGTATTCGTTACTTTACGAGTCGTAAGTTTCTTTGTGAATCTAGCCCCCAGACTTTGCTGTTACAAAGCAATTATCTATCTTAGAAACTTACAGCAGCACAGGCTATGTGAACCTTCTTCATGGCGACCGCATCGGGGGAGCGCGTGTGAGTCCTCAGACCTCGGTCCAAGGCTCGCACTCTCCCCGGTAGCTCCGCGGTGCTCTGCTTTGCCTAGAAGCCAGCTCCCCTCCGTTGCAGGGTTCAAGACTACCCTGGTTCATGTTTACCAATTAGGCGCATGGTGATTGTTTGTTTGGTGTAATTATCGTGTGATCTTGTTACTGTTGTTACTGTTGTTTATTTGTTTCATCTGTTCCCCTTACAGCCCTTGCTGTGGGTTGTTGCTCCCCTTTTTATCTCCCCTCTGTTTTCCCCTCCACCGCTGACCCCCCCACCGCCCCGCTCATGCCTCCCAGCTCCACGTCCCTACCCCCTCCCCTACATTATGGCGACAGCTGCGGGGGAGTGCGTGGGAGTCCTCAGACCTTGGTCCAAGGCTTGCACTCTCCCAGCAGCTCCGCGGTGCTCTGCTTCACCTAGAAGCCAGCCCCCCTCTGTTAGAAATGGGATTTCTGGTTGGCTAGGGCTTGCGCCAAAGCCAGGCAGAAACCACCACTCTAGTCAGGGCTGGGGAGTTACACGCCAAAGATAACCCCTGCTCATCCCCTTGGTAGCTTGGCACAAGCAGTCAGGCTTATCCCGGAGGCAATGTGTAAAGCGTTTGCACGCGTACCAAGCAACAACACCCAAGGCCCACCACGAAACAAACTCCACACAAGGTTATATATGAAAAATAGCCTTTGTATTATAATAAACACATTAGATGATAATCACATAATTTACACTGTGCCAACTGGCACTGGGCAGAAATTTACAGGGGACTATTTACACAAGACAGGGCCACATGGACCACTGTCAGAATTAGCACCAATCACCAATTGTAAATGTAGAACATATACCAACTGTAATGCAATTATAACTGTGGAGCACAACCAGGAACTACTGGCGCAATAATGCCTTCAGCCTTATCACAATAGAATCCGGTATAAAACCTATCCCGTATACATCACAGGGGCATAAACACATTATGCAATTTCTCATAAGTCTAACGCATTAGACCTTACCTCCTAAGTATAATTACACTAGGGGCGTATATCAAACAGGGAAGTATAATCTCCCTAACATCAACCTAAACAGGTAAAACAACCTCCTATGCAGAAATCATATCTAGAGGTATAAAACACAGGGTGCGCAAAACATACTACACCCAGTATATTCCCTAACACCATAAGCATTAACACAGGGCGCGCAAAACATACTACACACAGTACATTTCCTAACACCATAAGCATTAACCCACAATAGTACTTCAATCACATTAGGGTCCAGGTTGCGCCAGAACCTAAACCTAGCAGCTGGCACTAAGTGCTGCGCAGCTGTGAAAGGATGGGGCAAAGGAGTGCATCTCACTCCTAACTACTAACATGCCCCTGAAGGAAAGAAGGACCTAAACGTTGCAGCTGCCCACTACTTGCTGGGCAGCTGGCAAAGTCAAATGAGGCATGGGCTCTCAATGGCCCTGGAAATAATGTCAAAACGTGGGAGCCACCTAGGCTCTAAAAACAACCTATCCCCCAGTACTGTGGGGGGGAAGGACGAAAGGGGCCCTGGCACTACGGTGCCCTCTGGGCCCTGTTGGGGCTCTTTAAATAACATTGCCCCCGCTGGTACAGTGGCCCGCTACCGCGGCGCCACTGGAAATGCTGGCCCCCTCGTTGAGCGCATGGGCTCACGTTGGAGCGGCCCGCTGCAAGACGGGGCCGCTCAGAGACGTTGGCAAGGCACGGTGCCTCGAGGGGCACCAACAACACGGAGCCCCCGCTTACCGGGCTCTCTCTCGATGCTCCCGTGTGCTCTGGGGACTCGCTGGTCTCCTTGGCGGCTGCAACCTGCGAGACCGGCACCATTTCTCCCGTCTCCTCTTCGCTGCTGCCTGCGGGGGCTCTTTCGGCTCACAGGAGTCCCCGCCTGCTCCAACCGCACACCTCGCTTCACCCGGGCCTCCTCCTGGGACCCGAGACTTCTCTGGGCATTGCGCATGGCTCCCACCGGCATCCGGGAGCCCTGCGGGGCAGGTTAATGCTTCCTCCTCACACCTCCTTCCGCTTCCGGCCGTGGCTCCGCCCAGAATCAGGCAGTTCACCTGGCTTCCGGGTCGCGCTGCTTCGGCCGGCAGCTTCAGTTTTCTACCTGGGCCGTGGCGGTGATTTCCCTCCGTAATGTGCGGGGTGGGCACCCGCAGTCAGAATAACCAGAGCGGGGTGGGCACCCGCGAAATCAGCATAAGGCGGGGTGGGCTCCCGCTAGTTAACGGGCCATGCGGGGTAGGTTCCCTCAATACGCAACCAACAAAATAAGTAAATAGCAAGCGGGGTGGGCACCCGCAACGGGACACCATGCGGGGGAATCCCTAAGTCGGGATTCCCTCAGAAGATCGCAGCCCAGCGCTGCAAAGACAAGGCACAGGCTCCCTCTCAACTCAAAGGGGGCTAATTAAGTTAAAGCGCTCCCAGGCGCTGGAAGAATGCAAAGGTCCTGGGGCAAAGAAAATAAATCCAAGCAGGTCCCAGAAGTCCATCAGGCATCCAGGGGCTGGGCAGGGCCCAGGGAGGCAAGCCTTCCCCTGGGCCCCAGCAGCAGCACGCCCCTGGTCGATTCAAGTCAGAGCAAGGACAAGAAGATTTTCGTGGGGTCACAGCCCCTCTTTTATTCACAGAATCCTTTGTCTCCAAAGGTGCAGGGAAGGGGCGAACCAGATGCAACTGGTTCCTGAGCACTTTGTTTTGCTCAGCCCCTCTCCTTATTCACAGGACAGGCCAGGGACATCAAATGCACCACAGGGGCTGGAGCCAGCATTGTGTAGGGAAAGCCCAGCCCTATTCAGGTCCCAGGTGTACTCCTCCCTGCCATCAACATGCAGATCTCTCCACTCACCACCGGGGCAGACCCATCCTGACTCCTGGAGACAGACACACCAGCCAATCACAAGCCAGACAGTCACTGCACATTTATTACACAGACAGGCCAGCTTCTAGAAGTGGCACTTCTACACGAGACACCGTAACGCCGCACACATCATTGCGCAGCATTCACTCTCACGAGTTCGCACATACCAAACTCGACCCTGCGCTCCTCTCACATCAGGACTTAACACGGTCACTCAGATCCCCCATGCATTCCTATGGGAGGCAGGTCAGTCTCACTAAAACATACACAGAGCGCACGCACTTTCCACTGGGACACAGTGTGAAAGCTCCTAGAGGCCTAAAACCACTAGTACAACATAGGAAAAAGGCTAGGATAATGCAAAAAGTTCTAGGGGTGAACTTGCCAGAAGTGCCAAGTCCAACACTACCCCCTTCCAGCCAAAACGCAGGGCAGACCAATCACCACCGTGATGGTCTTCCCTGCTTGGGCGATAGAACACGGACGCAGGCCCGCACTGCAGGGACACCCTCCTGTTCTACGCCATTCTGAATCAACGTGGTTCCATCTGAAAAAACAACCGAAAAAAAAAACTCAGGCCCAACTAGGCTACCCCACTGGTACTACCTAGTTGTCCACGGCCAGGACCAGGCCCTAGGCCACCCAGATACCACTGGTCCTTGCCAAACCCAGAGTGGGGGGTAGTAACCCCTGGCATGCAAGCCATTCTCCACTCTCCTTCTCAGTGTAGTTCCAAACTACCACTGATCCTTCAACCTGGGGTCCGCACCCTCAGGCTGACCAGAGGTCACGGGCAAGAATGCCCCACCCTACCTCTACTTCTGGGGTTGCGCGCCCTCCCAGGAGAAGCACTCTCCAGAACACAAGTCTCCCACCAGTTCAGGACCTCTCTGCATCAACTGGTCTACCACCTGGGATCCACCGGGGTCAGAGGCGAGGACTCCCTCCCTCTGCACCCCCTTCCACTGTAGAGCAGGGTCTCTTCACTTAAGATGAGCCCCACCTGCCCTCAGGACTACAGCTGCCCTTACGTCCAGATCTGGAAACACCGACTACTGACTCCCCAACCGAGGGACGTACCCTTTGGTCAGATGCCTGGCGAACCAGGACTTACCGAGGGTGACACATAACTAATGGGTCGTGTGACAGTCTGCCTGGCGCTGATCTCACGACCTCCTGTCCATCTGACAGTGCGTGCAGACCCCCAGGACAGAAGTGGCGACACCACGGTCACTCAGTGGCGACTCAGCCCTCCCGGCTGGTCCCTGACCTACTGGTTCCCACTGGGGACTCCCTCCCCCTCTCACCCCTCCCTCTGGACTTCCGCACCCTCCCAACTGGAGCGGTACCGCCAGACACCAGAACTACTGGAGCTCTGCTTACAGACACTCCACGTCCTCTAGACACTGGGAGATCCTCCTCAAATGACCTATTGGTACGGCCTAGGCCCCCGACCTGATGTTCCCTAAAGAAACCATCCAGGCCCTGAGACTGGGTTTCGGGCACCTGGAGACACGCAGTCCTACCCACTCTTTCTCCGCAGATTCAGGACGTGAGCCCCTACACCGAGACCTAGCTGGGCTACTCTGAACCTCTTCCACCACACTGGGCTGGAAGACACCTCAGCCACTCCTTTTGGAATCACTCCCCAGTGCAAGTTCCCTATCCCAGAGAACTCACACCCAATCAACCAGCAAGCTCCTTATTTCAGAGAACTCACACCATTCATCCACATACACACACCCCCCAGACTAGTAAGACAGTTTCTACCGCCCCTGATTTCTCAACCTGACCACCACGTGACACAGGTACCATTACTCCGGGAACTGGGAATGGGACGTTCACATTCATCCAGCGCATCACACATTCATCCCCAAACCCCTCCCAAGGCTGGTAAGACAGTTTCTACCGCCCCTGATTTCTCAACCTGACCACCACGTGACACAGGTACCATTACCCCGGGAACTGGGAATGGGAATACATGCACTGGACACACATCTGCTGCCACCACTGGATCCCACCTACTGGTGAATCCAGAAAACACACTGCACTTAGGGGATGATCTACCCTCCCGAGCTAGTGACTCCATACCAATTAACTCCCCACTGTAGGCCAACCCAAGAAATAGCTATCTGCACTAGGGCGGTTACCTCCTCCAGTTTCTGGTTTCTGTCCTTGGCAGGACACTCCACTCAAAATGCACAAGAAACACATTTCCACAGAAATGACACTTAAAACAAACTTAGAACAATAATCCCTTTCCATGTGACTATCTAAATGCAGAGTTTTGTAGTGCAGCCAGCTGAAGCTGTGGTACTGCACAAACGCAAGTCCTAATCCCACCGCTGATCACCAATGTTAGAAATGGGATTTCTGGTTGGATAGGGCTTGCGCCAAAGCCAGGAAGAAACCACCACTCTAGTCAGAGCTGGGGAGTTACACGCCAAAGATAACCCCTGCTCACCCCCTTGGTAGCTTGGCACAAGCAGTCAGGCTTATCCCGGAGGCAATGTGTAAAGCGTTTGCGCGCGTACCCAGCAACAACACCCAAGGCTCACCACAAAAGAAACTCCACACAAGGTTATATATAAAAAATAGCCTTTGTATTATAATAAACACATTAGATGATAATCACATAATTTACACTGTGCCAACTGGCACTGGGCAGAATTTTACAGGGGACTATTTAAACAAGACAGGGCCACATGGACCACTGTCAGAATTAGCACCAATCACCAATTGTAAATGTAGAACATATACCAACTGTAACGCAAATTATAACTGTGGAGCACAACCAGGAACTACTGGCGCAATAATGACTTCAGCCTTATCACAATGGAATCAGGTATAAAACCTATCCCGTATACATCACAGGGGCATAAACACATTATGCAATTTCTCATAAGTCTAACGCATTAGACCTTACCTCCTAAGTATAATTACACTAGGGGCGTATATCACACAGGCAAGTATAATCTCCCTAACATCAACCTAAACAGGTAAAACAACCTCCTATGCAGAAATCATATCTAGAGGTAAAAAACACAGGGTGCGCAAAACATACTACACCCAGTACATTCCCTAACACCATAAGCATTAACACAGGGTGCGCAAAACATACTACACACAGTACATTTCCTAACACCATAAGCATTAACCCACAATAGTACTTCAATCACATTAGGGTCCAGGTTGCGCCAGAACCTAAACATAGCAGCTGGCACTAAGTGCTGCGCAGCTGTGAAAGGATGGGGCAAAGGAGTGCATCTCACTCCTAACTACTAACATGCCCCTGAAGGAAAGAAGGACCTAAACGTTGCAGCTGCCCACTACTTGCTGGGCAGCTGGGAAAGTCAAATGAGGCATGGGCTCTCAATGGCCCTGGAAATAATGTCAAAACGTGGGAGCCACCTAGGCTCTAAAAACAACATGTCCCCCAGTACTGTGAGGGGGAAGGATGAAAGGGGCCCTGGCACTACGGTGCCCTCTGGGCCCTGTTGGGGCTCTTTAAATAACATTGCCCCCGCTGGTACAGTGGCCCGCTACCGCGGCGCCACTGGAAATGCTGGCCCCCTCGTTGAGCGCACGGGCTCACGTTGGAGCGGCCCGCTGAAAGACGGGGCCGCTCAGAGACGTTGGCAAGGCACGGTGCCTCGAGGGGCACCAACAACACGGAGCCCCCACTTACCGGGTTCTCTCTCGATGCTCCCGGGTGCTCTGGGGACTCGCTGGTCTCCTCGGCGGCTGCAACCTGCGAGACCGGCACCATTTCTCCCGTCTCCTCTTCGCTGCTGCCTGCGGGGGCTCTTTTGGCTCACAGGAGCCCTGGCCTGCTCCAACCGCACACCTCGCTTCACCCGGGCCCCCTCCTGGGACCCGGGACTTCTCTGGGCATTGCGCAGGGCTCCCACCGGCATCCGGGAGCCCTGCGGGGCAGGTTAATGCTTCCTCCTCACACCTCCTTCCGCTACTGGCCGTGGCTCTGCCCGGAATCAGGCAGTTCACCTGGCTTCCGGGTCGCGCTGCTTCGGCTGGCGGCTTCAGTTTTCTTCCCGGGCCGTGGCGGTGATTTCCCTCCATAATGTGCGGGGTGGGCACCCGCAGTCAGAATAACCAGAGCGGGGTGGGCACCCGCGAAATCAGCATAAGGCGGGGTGGGCTCCCGCTAGTTAACGGGCAATGAGGGGTAGGGTCCCTCAATACGCAACCAACAAAATAAGTAAATAGCAAGCGGGGTGGGCACCCGCAACGGGACACCATGCGGGGGAATCCCTAAGTCGGGATTCCCTCAGAAGATCGCAGCCCAGCGCTGCAAAGACAAGGCACAGGCTCCCTCTCAACTCAAAGGGGGCTAATTAAGTTAAAGCGCTCCCAGGCGCTGGAAGAATGCAAAGGTCCTGGGGCAAAGAAAATAAATCCAAGCAGGTCCCAGAAGTCCATCAGGCATCCAGGGGCTGGGCAGGGCCCAGGGAGGCAAGCCTTCCCCTGGGCCCCAGCAGCAGCACGCCCCTGGTCGATTCAAGTCAGAGCAAGGACAAGAAGATTTTCGTGCGGTCACAGCCCCTCTTTTATACACAGAATCCTTTGTCTCCAAAGGTGCAGGGAAGGGGCGAACCAGATGCAACTGGTTCCTGAGCACTTTGTTTTGCTCAGCCCCTCTTCCTATTCACAGGACAGGCCAGGGACATCGGACGCACCACAGGGGGTAGAGCCAGCATTGTGTAGGGAAAGCCCAGCCCTATTCTGGTCCCAGGTGTACTCCTCCCTGCCATCAACATGCAGATCTCTCCACTCACCACCGGGGCAGACCCATCCTGACTCCTGGAGACAGACACACCAGCCAATCACAAGCCAGACAGTCACTGCACATTTATTACACAGACAGGCCAGCTTCTAGAAGTGGCACTTCTACACGAGACACCGTAACGCCGCACACATCATTGCGCAGCATTCACTCTCACGAGTTCGCACATACCAAACTCGACCCTGCGCTCCTCTCACATCAGGACTTAACACGGTCACTCAGATCCCCCATGCATTCCTATGGGAGGCAGGTCAGTCTCACTAAAACATACACAGAGCGCACGCACTTTCCACTGGGACACAGTGTGAAAGCGCCTAGAGGCCTAAAACCACTAGTACAACATTGGAAAAAGGCTAGGATAATGCAAAAAGTTCTAGGGGTGAACTTGCCAGAAGGGCCAAGTCCAACACTACCCCCTTCCAGCCAAAACGCAGGGCAGACCAATCACCACCGTGATGGTCTTCCCTGCTTGGGGCGATAGAACACGGACGCAGGCCCGCACTGCAGGGACACCCTCCTGTTCTACGCCATTCTGAATCAACGTGGTTCCATCTGAAAAAACAACCGAAAAAAAAAACTCAGGCCCAACTAGGCTACCCCACTGGTACTACCTAGTTGTCCACGGCCAGGACCAGGCCCTAGGCCACCCAGATACCACTGGTCCTTGCCAAACCCAGAGTGGGGGGTAGTAACCCCTGGCATGCAAGCCATTCTCCACTCTCCTTCTCAGTGTAGTTCCAAACTACCACTGATCCTTCAACCTGGGGTCCGCACCCTCAGGCTGACCAGAGGTCACGGGCAAGAATGCCCCACCCTACCTCTACTTCTGGGGTTGCGCGCCCTCCCAGGAGAAGCACTCTCCAGAACACAACTCTCCCACCAGTTCAGGACCTCTCTGCATCAACTGGTCTACCACCTGGGATCCACCGGGGTCAGAGGCGAGGACTCCCTCCCTCTGCACCCCCTTCCACTGTAGAGCAGGGTCTCTTCACTTAAGATGAGCCCCACCTGCCCTCAGGACTACAGCTGCCCTTATGTCCAGATCTGGAAACACCGACTACTGACTCCCCAACCGAGGGACGTACCCTTTGGTCAGATGCCTGGCGAACCAGGACTTACCGAGGGTGACACATAACTAATGGGTCGTGTGACAGTCTGCCTGGCGCTGATCTCACGACCTCCTGTCCATCTGACAGTGCGTGCAGACCCCCCAGGACAGAAGTGCCGACACCACGGTCACTCGGTGGCGACTCAGCCCTCCCGGCTGGTCCCTGACCTACTGGTTCCCACTGGGGACTCCCTCCCCCTCTCACCCCTCCCTCTGGACTTCCGCACCCTCCCAACTGGAGCGGTACCGCCAGACACCAGAACTACTGGAGCTCTGCTTACAGACACTCCACGTCCTCTAGACACTGGGAGATCCTCCTCAAATGACCTATTGGTACGGCCTAGGCCCCCGACCTGATGTTCCCTAAAGAAACCATCCAGGCCCTGAGACTGGGTTTCGGGCACCTGGAGACACGCAGTCCTACCCACTCTTTCTCCGCAGAGTCAGGACGTGAGCCCCTACACCGAGACCTAGCTGGGCTACTCTGAACCTCTTCCACCACGCTGGGCTGGAAGACACCTCAGCCACTCCTTTTGGAATCACTCCCCAATGCAAGCTTCCTATATCAGTGAACTCACACCCAATCAACCAGCAAGCTCCTTATTTCAGAAAACTCACACCAAAGTATTCAGCAAGCTCCTTATTTCAGAGAACTCACACCATTCATCCACACACACACCCCCCAGACTGGTAAGACAGTTTCTACCGCCCCTGATTTCTCAACCTGACCACCACGTGACACAGGTACCATTACCCCGGGAATGGGAATACATGCACTGGACACACATTTGCTGCCACCACTGGATCCCACCCAACTGGTGAATCCAGAAAACACACTGCACTTAGGGGATGATCTACCCTCCCGAGCTAGTGACTCCATACCAATTAAGTCCCCACTGTAGGCCAACCCAAGAAATAGCTGTCTGCACAAGGGCAGTTACCTCCTCCAGTTTCTGGTTTCTGTCCTTGGCAGGACACTCAACTCAAAATGCACAAGAAACACATTTCCACAGAAATGACACTTAAAACAAACTTAGAACAATAATCCCTTTTCATGTGACTATCTAAATGCAGAGTTTTGTAGTGCAGCCAGCTGTAGCTGTGGTACTGCACAAACGCAAGTCCTAATCCCACTGCTGATCACCAATGTTAGAAATGGGATTTCTGGTTGGATAGGGCTTGCGCCAAAGCCAGGAAGAAACCACCACTCTAGTCAGAGCTGGGGAGTTACACGCCAAAGATAACCCCTGCTCACCCCCTTGGTAGCTTGGCACGAGCAGTCAGGCTTATCCCGGAGGCAATGTGTAAAGCGTTTGCGCGCGTACCCAGCAACAACACCCAAGGCCCACCACAAAAGAAACTCCACACAAGGTTATATATAAAAAATAGCCTTAGTATTATAATAAACACATTAGATGATAATCACATAATTTACACTGTGCCAACTGGCACTGGGCAAAATTTTACAGGGACTATTTACACAAGACAGGGCCACATGGACCACTGTCAGAATTAGCTCCAATCACCAATTGTAAATGTAGAACATATACCAACTGTAACGCAAATTATAACTGTGGAGCACAACCAGGAACTACTGGCGCAATAATGACTTCAGCCTTATCACAATGGAATCAGGTATAAAACCTATCCCGTATACATCACTGGGGCATAAACACATTATGCAATTTCTCATAAGTCTAACGCATTAGACCTTACCTCCTAAGTATAATTACACTAGGGGCGTATATATCACACAGGGAAGTATAATCTCCCTAACATCAACCTAAACAGGTAAAACAACCTCCTATGCAGAAATCATATCTAGAGGTATAAAACACAGGGTGCGCAAAACATACTACACCCAGTACATTCCCTAACACCATAAGCATTAACACAGGGTGCGCAAAACATACTACACACAGTAAATTTCCTAACACCATAAGCATTAACCCACAATAGTACTTCAATCACATTAGGGTCCAGGTTGCGCCAGAACCTAAACGTAGCAGCTGGCACTAAGTGCTGCGCAGCTGTGAAAGGATGGGGCAAAGGAGTGCATTTCACTCCTAACTACTAACATGCCCCTGAAGGAAAGAAGGACCTAAACTTTGCAGCTGCCCACTACTTGCTGGGCAGCTGGGAAAGTCAAATGAGGCATGGGCTCTCAATGGCCCTGGAAATAATGTCAAAACGTGGGAGCCACCTAGGCTCTAAAAACAACATGTCCCCCAGTACTGTGGGGGGGAAGGACGAAAGGGGCCCTGGCACTACGGTGCCCACTGGGCCCTCTTGGGGCTCTTTAAATAACATTGCCCCCGCTGGTACAGTGGCCCGCTACCGCGGCGCCGCTGGAAATGCTGGCCCCCTCGTTGAGCGCACGGGCTCACGTTGGAGCGGCCCGCTGCAATACGGGGTCGTTCAGAGATGTTGGCAAGGCACGGTGCCTCGAGGGGCACCAACAACACGGAGCCCCCACTTACCGGGCTCTCTCTCGATGCTCCCGGGTGCTCTGGGGACTCGCTGGTCTCCTCAGCGGCTGCAACCTGCGAGACCGGCACCATTTCTCCTGTCTCCTCTTCGCTGCTGCCTGCGGTGGCTTTCTCGGCTCACAGGTGCCCCCGCCTCCTCCAACCGCACACCTCGCTTCACCCGGGCCCCCTCCTGGGACCCGGGACTTCTCTGGGCATTGCGCAGGGCTCCCACCGGCATCCGGGAGCCCTGCGGGGCAGGTTGACGCTTCCTCCTCACACCTCCTTCCGCTTCCGGCCGTGGCTCCGCCCG
Organism: Triturus cristatus; assembly: GCF_964204655.1. Lineage (NCBI taxonomy): Eukaryota > Metazoa > Chordata > Amphibia > Caudata > Salamandridae > Triturus > Triturus cristatus. The sequence goes on along the minus strand of NC_140579.1, from coordinate 176,798,256 downwards.
GAATCCGGCAGTTCACCTGGCTTCCGGGTCACGCTGCTTCGGCCGGCGGCTTCAGTTTTCTTCCCGGGCCGTGGCGGTGATTTCCCTTCGTAATGTGCGGGGTGGGCACCCGCAGTCAGAATAACCAGAGCGGGGTGGGCACCCGCGAAATCAGCATAAGGCGGGGTGGGCTCCCGCTAGTTAACTGGCCGTGAGGGGTAGGTTCCCTCAATACGCAACCAACAAAATAAGTAAATAGCAAGCGGGGTGGGCACCCGCAACGGGACACCATGCGGGGGAATCCCTAAGTCGGGATTCCCTCAGAAGATCGCAGCCCAGCGCTGCAAAGACAAGGCACAGGCTCCCTCTCAACTCAAAGGGGGCTAATTAAGGTAAAGCCCTCCCAGGCGCTGGAAGAATGCAAAGGTCCTGGGGCAAAGAAAATAAATCCAAGCAGGTCCCAGAAGTCCATCAGGCATCCAGGGGCTGGGCAGGGCCCAGGGATGCAAGCCTTCCCCTGGGCCCCAGCAGCAGCACGCCCCTGGTCGATTCAAGTCAGAGCAAGGACAAGAAGGTTTTCGTGGGGTCACAGCCCCTCTTTTATACACAGAATCCTTTGTCTCCAAAGGTGCAGGGAAGGGGCGAACCAGATGCAACTGGTTCCTGAGCACTTTGTTTTGCTCAGCCCCTCTCCCTATTCACAGGACAGGCCAAGGACATCAGACGCACCACAGGGGGTGGAGCCAGCATTGTGTAGGTAAAGCCCAGCCCTATTCAGGTCCCAGGTGTACTCCTCCCTGCCATCAACATGCAGATCTCTCCACTCACCACCGGGGCAGACCCATCCTGACTCCTGGAGACAGACGCACCAGCCATCACAAGCCAGACAGTCACTGCACATTTATTACACAGACAGGCCAGCTTCTAGAAGTGCCACTTCTACACGAGACACCGTAATGCCGCACACATCATTGCGCAGCATTCACTCACGAGATCGCACATACCAAACTCGACCCTGCACTCCTCTCACATCAGGACTTAACACGGTCACTCAGATCCCCCATGCATTCCTATGGGAGACAGTCCAGTAGCTTAAGCCACAGAACTTTTTATTTTTGCTTGCCAAGAAAGAAGATCCCTTGTGTTTGGAGTCATGCCTGGCCCAAACAGCATTGAGAAATCGACCTCTGAAATAGTAGGAATTGAATGGGATGAGTCAAAACTGGATAGCTACAAGAAAACTGAACTCAAGCACTTCTGCAGGAAGCTAAAGGTTCCACATGCAGGATGCAAGAACAAATCAGATCTCTACAAGGCGCTGAAAGCCTAGATTGAATTAAGGGGTGCAACTGAGGAGGTTACACCATTGAAACCAGCAGAGAGCGTTCATAGTTTTGGCAGAGGCCTGTCGCCAGAGGAGCTGGCAGACAGACAGGCCACCGGGGATCATGAAAGGAAGTTGGCAGAGCTGGAAATAAAAAGCCAATTGGAGCTAGAAAGCAAAAAGCTGGCTCTGGAAGAAAAGAAAATGCAAATGGAGCATGACTTTATAATGAGGAAATATGATATGGAGCTCGAGAGGCTTGAGGCCATGAGTGTCTCAGCCCAGCAACAAGAAATGTGCGTAGCTCAGAGATTGAGCTTTGCTCAGTGGGAGGAGGAATCCAGCTCAGATGGTGGCAGCCATATTGAATTTTCTAGTGCTGAGAGAGTAGTACGCACACCCAAAGATATGGCGCCTGACTTGAAGGAGGGGGTTAACATACACCAGGAGGTTCAAGGGCATGAGGTAGCTCCAGTAGTGCGCAGTATCCCTGAAGGGAATAGGGTAACTGGCGCAGGGGTTCATGGTTCTAGTGGTGGGAGGGACACTCTACTGACTCTAGCTGAGAGGTGCAGGGAGAGGGGTTCCCCCAAAATTGAAGTCCTGGTGGGTGAGTGTGAAGACCGCCCAGAAGAGTGTCGGTTGTGTGACAGAGGCAGTCAGATACTGTCTTGCCAGTCTCAGGAGAGTGGTGTGGAGTACGTGTGTGAGGCACTGGATGGTGAGGTGAAGGATAGTTTGGTTAACCCTGCTAGGGGGCTGTGTGATCCAATTGTGGGAGAGCATATTGTAAGTCCCTGTTTTCCAGAGCTATACCAACACCGGTGGGAGAGTGAGTTCTCTGACCGCAGGGAGCTCACATTGGAGGCAGACCTTTTGGTGGAGTCCAGAGGGTCTGGAAAGGCATTGGGGAGTGATCCCAAGAGGAGTGGTTCAGGTATCTTCAAACCCAGTGTGGTGGAAGTGGCTCAGAGTAGCACAACTAGGTCCTGTAGTAGTGAGAGGGGTGTAGGGTCTCACGTCCTGTCTTTAAGGGGAAGGAGTGAGAATGGGTTATGCCCCGGTAGTGCCCAGCCTCAGTCTCAGAGCTTGGATGGTTCTTTGAGGGAACACCAGGTGGGGAGCCTAGTCTGTCCTGAGGGGCTGCCCGTTGTGCGGGATCCCCTAGTGTCTGGTGAATGGGGAGTGTCTGTAGGCAAGCCTCTCTCAGTTCTGGTGTCTGGCAGTACCGCTCCAGTTGGGAGGGTGCAGAAGTCCAGATTGAGGGGTGAGAGGGGGAAAGAGTCCCCAGTGGAAAAACCAGTGGGTCCGGGGCCAGCCAGAGGGGCTGGGTCACCAGTGAATGACCATGGTGATACCACTTCTGTCCTGGGGGATCTTCATGCACTGTCAGATGGACAGGGGTCAGGAGATCAGTGCTAGGCAGACTGTCACACGACACATGAGTTATGTGTCACCCTCAGGGGGGGCATGCGTGCTCCCCGGGAAGTCCTGGTGCGCCAGGCAAGCGTTCAACCGCATGGGTGGGCCCCAGGGTTGGCAAGCCAGGTTCAGGTGTTATCTGAACTGGAGGGTGGGACAACTGTAATCAGTGTCCTGACCCAGGTTGCTTCTAGGGGAACCAGTTGGGAGTGTGCAGTACTCTGGAAGGGGGTGCAGAGGAAGGGAGTCCTCGCCTCTGACCCCGGCTCAACTGAAGGGTTTAGACCCCAGGTTGGAGGGCCAGGTTCAGGGTGTCCCCCCTGACCTGGACGCCCAGTTGCAGGATAGAACCCCTGAACTGGTGGGCGAATTGCGCAGGACACCTGCCCCAGGTGCCTTGGCAATTCTGGAAGGGGGTACCACTCCAAGTGGGAGGGTACAGAGCCCCAAGGAGGAGGACCGGGTGTGGGAGAGGCCACCCCAGTCTTTGGTCCAGCCGCCGGATACAGTCCTGGGGCTGGTGGGTCAGTGCCAGGATGTCATACCTGACCTGACCAGAGGGAGAATGGACAAAGGGTGCCAAGCCCCTGGGGCTACTGCCCCCGCTCCCGGGCTACTGCCCCCGCTCCCTGGCGCCACAGAGGTTTGAGAGCCCTGAGAGGCATACGGCCTGGGTCTCATCCCTGACTACTGTCAGTGGCCACTGTAGCATTTTGCTGTCTGTCTGTTGGGACACACCTGTGGGCCAGTTAAGGTTAGGTGTTGCACAGGTGGTGTCCACAGGTGAGGAGAAGGGTTCCCCATGGATTGGCTTGGTGGGCCCTGAGAGTATGGACAGAGGGATTCCAATAGGTTCAGATTGGCGTAGAACTGGAGTCTGCCCCTGCAGTTGCGGGCCAGGTCCTTGTTCTATCGCCTCAAGCAGGGAAGACCATCACGGTGGTGATTGGTCTACCCTGCGTTTTGGCTGGAAGGGGGTTGTGTTGGACTTGGCCCTTTTTGCAGGGTCATCCCTAAACTTTTTGCCTTCCTCCTGTATTTTTTCTGACCTGTTGTTGGCTGTATTATGACTCTGGGCACCTTACCACTGCTGATCAGTGCTAAGGTGCATAGGCTCTCCCTAGGGTAAAATGTTGACATTGATTGGTTTCCATGTTTGGCTTATTTGGTTTACTATCAGCCCCTAGTAAAGTGCACCAGGAGTGCCAGGGCTTGTAAATGCAAATGCTGCTGGTTGGATTGCAGCGCTGGTTGTGCCACCCACAGAAGCGGCCTAGTAAAATGTGTCTAGGGTCTGCCATTGCAGAACCTGCGTGCAGTCTGGTACTGTCATGCTGACTGCGCAAGTGCACCTACTTGCCAGTCCCTAAACCTTCCCTTAACTACATATTAGTCACCCCTCTAGTAGGCCCAAGGGCAGGGTAAATTGTAAGCATAAGGTAGGACATGCCTTGGTGTGTGTGGCATGTCCTAATAGTGAATTACAGCCATTTTCGTTTTTCACTATTGAAGGCTACCTACTCTCCATAGGCCAGAATGGGCTGCTGGAATTATTACACGCTATAATCCCAGCGGACTCAGAGAGCATGGTAGAAAGTCAAGTTTAGTATGCCTGAACTCAGAATAATAAAATACTTATTTTAGTAAAGTTTATTTTAATATCCTGTGTTTGTAAATACTACTTTTAGAAAGTTAGTATTTACTTGCTTAGCCATTTCAGTCCGCCTCTGCTTTGAGTGTGTGTGCTGCCTAGTTTCAGTGAGGGGCAGGGCTGGGGAATTCCAGGAGACAGGCTGGCTGCCAGGTGGTGGGTAGAGAGATTACACCAGGATGGGTGGGAGGAGCACACCTTGACTCTGAATAGACCTGTGCTCTGCCAACACAATGCTGGCTCCGCCCCCTGTGGAGCGGCTGATGTCTCTGCCCTGTGCACTGAAAGGAAAGAGCAGTGTCACCACAACAAAGTGCTCCAGAACCGGACTGAGCCAGGCACAGGCCCCCTGGCGACAAAGAGCAAAAGAAACTGTGTATAAAAGAAGGAGCCCTGCTCCTAAGAAATCAGATCCTGTTTGCGCCAAGAAGAACCTCTGCCCGAAGAGAAGGACCTGGGAAAGCTGCATGGAGGAGTACTGTCTCTAAAGCCTGAGAGACTGGCCTGTCGTGGGTGCCTTGCTGCTGAAGGAAAGGAGGAAAAGACTGAGAAAGAGTTTGAATTCAACTTGTGCCTTTAAAACAATCTCCAAGGGCTTGCTTGTGAACTTGCCCCCTGAACAGCGCCCCAGGAACAGTGGGCGCTACCCCTCCCTGGAAGAGAAAGAAGCTGCTGTGGGTGGATCGCTGACGCTGACCCCAAAGAACCTGTGTGCCCCCATCTCGCTGAGCAACGCGACTTAAGCCCGCCTGTGCTGCTGTGAGCACCGTGAAGGCCTGCCCAGCCTGGCCTAAACAAAGTAAACAGCTGCCCCCTCGAGCCGTAGCTCGCAACGTGAAGAAGAGACTGTCTGCGTCCACGTGCCGAGCCTCTGCGACCCCTGGCCGTGGAGATCACTGTAAGGACCGACGGCACCCTGGTTCGCCGATCCTGGCCGATGCGACATCGCTGCGCGCTGAGAGATCACCCCCGAGCTGCTCCTCCTGCTTCTGACCCCCGAGGTGTGCTGCGACGTCCTGAAACGCCCCACGAAGCATCGTCGTCCACTGCCCAAGCGGGACTGCAACGCGACGTGGGACACCCCTCTACGGACTTCTGAGGCCGCCACGAACATTGCCCCCAAGAAATAAGGTACTGTGAGCCCAAGCGCCGTCGTACGAACCGTACTTTCCTGTGTACGGCCTGTACTACGATATCGTACCACTACGCCACTCATGCGGGAAGCGTGAGGCTTTGTGCGGTTCGTCCCCAACTCGTACGGTGCGTCCCTGTGCCTGTACGGTGCGTCCAGCGTTGAAGATATACACGTTGCTCACGCGGGAAGCGTGAGGTGTGGCAAGAGGCGTACCGGACTCGTACGACGCGTACCTACGAAGGTACAGTCCGTACGGCTTGAGTCCTAGTACGCGTGCTCACGCGGGAAGCGTGAGGAACGGCACGACGCGCCCAAAAACTGGTACGAAGCGTACAGAAGGCCCTACGAGGCGCACAGGCCCCCAGAAGGTGCAGATTGCACCAAAAGTGACCATTTTAAGAACTGTGGACTCCCTAAAAATAATTACAAGTAACTGGAACCTCATTTTAAAGTAAAAGACGGTATTTGAAGCCTACCTGAAGAGTTTTATATAAAGAACTTTATTTTTACAAAGTACAGTCTTGTGTCTCTGTGTGGTGGGTTGGTGGTTATTGTGGGACGCCTTGAATGCTTAACCTAATGCCCTCTGGAATCTAGCCTGACTGCTCGCGCCACGTTACCTAGAGGGTGAGCAGGGGTTATTTTCTTAGAGTAAAGGGTCCCTGCTTGTCGCAAGTGCATACCTGCGCCAACCAGAGACTCCGGATTCTAACACTCACTAAAACATACACAGAGCGCACGCACTTTCCACTGGGACACAGTGTGAAAGCGCCTAGTGGCCTAAAACCACTAGTACAACATAGGAAAAAGGCTAGGATAATGCAAAAAGTTCTAGGGGTGAACTTGCCAGAAGGGCCAAGTCCAACACCCTCTGTTCCAGGGTTTAAGTCTACCCTGGTTCAGGTTTTCCTATTAGGGGCATGGTGATTGTTTTTTTGGTGTAATTATCGGGTGATCTTGTTACTGTTGTTACTTTTGTCTGTGTTTCATCTGTCCCCCTTACAGCCCTTGCTGTGGGCTGTTGCTCCCCTTCATCTCCCCTCCGTTTTCCCGCCGCCGCTGACCCCTCCCCCTACCGCCCCGCTCCCGCCTCCCAGCTCCACGTCCCTCCCCTACATTATGGCGACCACTGTGCGGTCGCGCCGCTGGCGTGCCAAAGGCGCACCTAAGGCAAGCCCGTCTGCGAACAGTGCCAGGAACCCTGGTTCTCTGAGCCTCCACCGCTACGACTCAACCACCATCCACGCACTCAACTCCAGGAGACACGCCGACTGCGCAAGATCCTCGCCAGACTCCACCCACGGGCAATTCTCTTGCAGACACTGCCGCAGATCCTTCACCTTCGCCAAAGCTCCCACTACCGCCGAAGGCACGCCCGATACATCCACCACCGAAACCCTGACCTGCATCCTTCTCAACGTGCGCTCCCTGCACCGACACACCGTAGAGATTTGTGACCTGATCAACACCCTCTCGCCCGATGTCGCATTCTTCACGGAAACCTGGACCAGCGCCACCTCCGGCCCCGTTATTGCTACGGCCATCCCCGATGGATACAAGATCCAGAGAAAGGACCGTCGGCACCGCCCAGGAGGACTCGCTGTCGCACACAAGACCCCCCTCCGACTCTCCACATCCAGCACGAGTGACCCCCTCTTCAACACAGAGCACCTCCACTTCCAGATCCAGACTAGCCCCAGGACCATGCTACGCGGCACCCTCATCTACAGACCGCCAGGACCTCGCACTCACCACGCAACGACCGTCGCCGAGCTCGCCGCACCCCATGCCATCACCTCCACGAACTACATTCTACTCGGGGACCTGAATTTCCACCTCGACAACGGCAACGACCCCGACTCCACCACTCTCTTCGCCAACCTTGGACTGAAGCAGCTCGTCAACACGCCCACCAACAGAGTGGGTCACACCCTCGACCCCATCTTCGCGGGAGGAACTAACATCTGCTTCAGCCACACCACCTAGCCCCCCTGGACTGACCACCACTGCGTCCACTTCACCGCACCCAAACCCGCCCCGACCGAACTGCAGCAAGGTCACAGAGGAACACCTCAGCACCACCCTCCTCCAAAACCCCCCCACCACCACAAACGACACCAACTCCGCAGCCAGAGAATTTCACCACTGGATCTCCAGCTGTGCCGACATACTCGCACCCCTCCACCCCCCTGCCAAACAATGCCTTCTAAAAGCTGCCTGGTTCACCACAGAACTTCAAGAAGCCAGACGCTCCTGCAGACGCCTAAAAAAAAAACTGCCGGAACATGAAAACCACAATCTCAGAACAACCACAAGAGAGCCCTGAAGGAATACCACCAACGCATAAGAGACACCAAACGGACCTTCATAAAAGACAAAATCCAGACCAACGTGACCAACGCCAAGGAACTGTTCAACGTCATACAGCAGTTCGCCAAACCCACCTGCGAAGCCACGGATGTCACAGCCTCCCAGGAACTCTGCGACAAGCTCAGCTCCTACTTCCATATGAAGATCAAGGCCGTCTACGACAACTTCGACGAACACCACCACCCCCTACCGACCACCACCGATAAGCCTACCATCACGTCCTGGGATCGCGCTACCGTCTAACTTGTCTCCGTGACCATGGAGAAAACCCACTCAGGAGCCCCTACGGACCCCTGCCCACCGCACATATTCCACAGGGCCGCCACCTTCATCGCACCCGAACTAGAAAGAACCATCAACACCTCCCTCAGAACAGGCATCTGCCCGGACGACTGGAAATGGGCAGAGGTAAAGCCCCTCCTTAAGAAACCTACAGCCGACCCCACGGACCTGAAAACCTACTGGCCCATCTCTCTCCCCCCCCTTCGTGGCCAAAATCACAGAGAGAATCGTAAACACCCAGCTGACCACCTTCATAGAAAAGAACTCCATCCTGGACGCCTCCCAATCTTGATTCCGCAGCAATTACAGCACCGAAACCGCCCTCCTCGCCCCCACCTATGGCATCCGCATGCTACTGGATCAAGGACACCGTGCCCCTCATCCTTCTAGACCTCTCTGCAGCTTTCAACACCGTCTCACATCGCACGCTCGCAGCCAGACTACACGACACGGGAATACAAGGAGCCGCCCTCAACTTGATCCAATCCTTCCTCTCCGACAGAACCCATAGGATCCGACTCCCTCCCTTTCTCTCCAAACCCACGGAAATCAGCTGTGGAGTATCCCAGGGATCAGCACTCAGCCATACCCTCTTCAACGTCTACATGGCCCCCCTCACCGCCATCATCAGACAGCATGGGTTAAAAATCAAATTCTACGCCGACGACACTCAGCTAATCCTCTCGCTCATGAAGAATCCCGAAGACGCCAGACTTTGCTTCCAGGAAGGAATCAAAAATGTGGCAGCCTGGATGAAGGACAGCTGCCTGAAGCTCAACTCAGAGAAAACCGAGGTCCTCATCCTCGGACCCTGCACCACCGCCTGGGACAACACCTGGTGGCCCTCCACCCTTGAGAGCCCACCCACCCCTACAGACTACGCTCGGAACCTCGGCATCATCCTGGACTCCGCCCTCTCCATGAACCGCCAAATCTGTCGCCTCCACCAGTTTCAACTGCCTTCGCATCCTCCGTAAGACCTTCAAATGGATCCCCCCGACTGCAGAAAGACCATCGCCCACACACTCATCACCAGCAGACTGGACTACGGCAACGCCCTCTACGCCGGAATCAACAAAACTCTTCTACACAAACTCCAAACCATCCAGAAGGGTGCAGCCAGACTCGTCCTCGGGGAACTGCGCCATGAGCACATAACCCAACACCTACGTGGCCTTCACTGGCTCCCCGTCAAAAAGAGAGTCACCTTCAAACTCCTCACCCACGCCTACAAATCCCTCAACAACATCGGACCCAAATAACTCAACGAGAGACTATCCTTCCACATACCCGAGAGGAACCAACGCTCTGCCGACCTCGCCCTGCCAGAGGTCCCCTGCATCCACAGAAACAGAACCTGCGGGAGGGCTTTCTCCTACATCGCAGCGAAAACCTGGAATGAGCTCCCTGTGAACATCAGACGCTCCCCGACTCTGCACACGCTCAGGAAGAACATCAAGACCTGGCTCTTCGACTGACCCAGAGCTGGACCCGCCGCCCCCCCCCCTCCCTCCCAGCGCCTTGAGTCCCTCACCGGTGAGTAGCGCGCATTATAAACCCCTGGTTGATTGATTGATTGATTGATCTGTGCCATGTAAGGGTTTGTGAACTCCCTCTACATGTGCCAGCGTGAGGGAATGAATGAGCTCCCTCAGGGCGTGCTAGTGCAAAGTCCTAGTTAGACTATGCAGTACGGGCTTCGTCAGAGTGAATGAGCTTGTGCAGGTGAGAGGAAAAGTGGAGACTCTCCCGGCTGGTTCTACTGTGAATCAGGTGTCATTTAATGTAACTTGAGAATGAGTGAAGTCCTGTGGTGTGGAGGAGTGTGATTCCATTTGGGAGGTCCTGCATTCTGTGCTGCGAGCGATCTCTTGAAGTTTGTCATTGTGTGAGAGCTGGTTCACAGATCTGTATTAATTCTTCCACAGTGACTTAGTGCGAGGGAGTGAGGGTGCGTTGGTATGAGTGGGTAACATGCTCCCATTGTCTGTGCTCTTGTGTGTGTGCGCTCCTCTGTGTTGGTTTGAGTGGGTAGTTTGGTCCCACAGCCTTTGCTATTATGAGAAAGTAAGATACCTCTCTTTGTGCCAGTGTGAATGGGTAGTTTACTCCCACAGTGTGTGCTAGTGTGAGGGAGTGATTGTTCTCCTCTGTGCCAGTGTGAGAGAGAGAGAGTACTCTTTAGTGTCACTGCGAGAGGATAACTTGATTCCATAGTCTGTGTTAGTGCTCAGTGAGGTTGTTTTCCTAATCTGAGTTAGTGTGAAAAAGTGAATGCACTCCTGCGTTTGTATGAGGAGTGGCTTATTCTAATGTGAGAAAGTGGGTCTATTCATCTGTGTTGGTTTGAGTGGGTAGTTTGCTCCTTCAGTCTGTGCTAGGGTGAAAGAGTGAGTGCACTCTTCCTTCTCATTATGAGTGAGTGATGTATTCAGTCTATGCTAGTGTGAGGGGGTGAGTGCATGCCCTTGTGTTAGCATATGTGGGTAGTTTGCATCAATAGTCTGTGTAAGCATGAGGGAGTTGGGGCACTCCTCTATTAGTATGAGTGTGTGGTTTGCATCCACATACTGTGTTCATGTGAGTGAGCAGGTGTCCTCCTCCGTGTTAGTATGAGTGGACGGTTTGCATCCACAGTCTGTGCTAGTGTGAAGTGGTGGGTGCATTCCTCTATGCTAGTTTGAGTGGGCAGTTTGCTTCCACAGTCTCTGCTAGTGTGAAAGAATGAGTGAACTGCTTTGTGTTAGTATGAGTGGGTGTCTTATTAGTATATAAGAGTAGGTGCGCTCTTCTGTTAGTGTGAGCGAGTGATTTGCATCCAGTCTGTGTTAGTGTGAAGGGGTGGGTGCATTCCTCGATGTTAGTTTCAGTGGTTGGCCTGCATCCACAGTCTGTGCTAGCGTGAAGGAGTGGGTTAGTTTGAATAGGTATTTGGCCTCTGGTGTCTGTGCTAGTGCGAGGTATTAAATGTGCCCCTCTATGTTAGTTTGAGTGACTAGTTTGAGCCCACAGTGTGTGCTAGTGTGAGGAAGTGGGTGAACTCCTCTGTGTTAGTATGAGTGGTTGGTTTGCATCCACATACTAGTGTGAGGGAGCTGGTGCACTCCTCTTTTAATTTGAGTGGGTGTTTAAAAACTGTGCTAGTGTGAAGGAGTGCAAAGGAAGTGAAAGAGCGAGTGAACAGCTCTGTGTTGGTATGAGTGGGTGGCTCATTCCCACAGTCTGTGCTACTGTGAGGGATAAGGTGTACTCTTCTGTTATAAGGTGTAGGCGGTTTGCATCCGCAGTCTGTGCTAGTGTCAAGGAGTGGGTGCGCTTGTCTGTGTTAGTTTGAGTGAGTGGTTTGCATCTGCAGTATGTGCTAGTGTGAAGAAGTGGGTGCACTCGTCTGTGTTAGTTTGAATGGGTAGTTTGCTTCCACGGTCTGTGCTACTGTGAGGTAGTAAATGTGCTCCTCTTTGTTAGTTGGAGTGACTAGTTTGCCCTCACAGTTTTTGCCATTGTGAAATGAACTCTCTGTGTTATTACAAGTGGGTATCTTATTAGTGTGATGGAGCGGGTGCACTCTTCTGTTAGTGTGAGTAGTTTGTCTCTCAGTCTGTGTTAGTGTGAAGGAGTGGGTGCACTACTCTACGTTAGTTTGAGTGGTTGGTTTGCATTTATAGACTAGGTGAGGAAGCGGGTGCACTCCTTGTTGCAGGGATTCTGCTCATGCACAGAACTATGCGCAGGAAACCAGGACCTCAGTGAATTGTGGTGTACCAAAAACTCACCTCAGAACCCAGAACCCCTATCCGACCAGCATCAGTGTCCCATTCGTTATCCGTATTATCTCGGAGGTCCCAATGTGTAGACAACCCAGAACAAACGACTTGGAGTACTCTCAGGAATGGTGGGAATCAGAAATACCTGTTCGTAATTATTCTCATATCAGTCCACAACAAGAGTAATCAGTGATACGGTACAGTTTAAAAGGTTTATTTTATAAACTACGTGTCCTAAGATGCAGTACTTTGGCTAACATAAGCAGACAAATGATTATAATTAAAACCATCAGCATGTTACAATACCATAGAAAATGAAAGGAGAAATCATAGTATAAATGACAGTGGAATACAGCCACCTTCCTTTCGTTAGTAAACTAATATTATTAGACTAGTAGAAGGTCTCTAGGCTTGAATGGGGAACCCCATACCGTAAAGATCAGCTTAGTTGGATCACAACACAGGATCAGGTGTGCTCTGCTCCTGGGAAAGCTCTTCTTCAGAATGTGTGTAAAGCATGCAGTCTGCAATATTAAAAGCACTCGACTTTCAGGTATTTGCAGCTGCGTGCGTGTTATGGCTAAATAGTGGGCCGATTAACCTGAACTCAAAAACATGCATTGTCTGGCGACCCAGACTGTTTCTTTACACATTGTTCAGACCAAGGTCGCAGCGCACGTCTAGGGATGTGAACAACAGACAGTTCTCATGAGAAGAAAAAGGCGAGCAAGCAGTTTTCAAATAATAACATGTATCTGCAGTGTTGTGTGCAAAGGCAGCAAAAGTGGCAAGATGGCTTTCTAACATCTAACGCGCTTATGCCAACATAGCAATGTATGTATCTAAATCGCAGCCCTCACTACACCCCCCCCTTGATCAGACCACTAGCAAAATAGGGATATAATAAGGGACGCAGAGTTCAAGTTCGATAGAACAGAACTAAGGGCACGAATTGGAAATCCATATAAAAGGCAGTGAAGGTTCGAAAGCAAAAAAACGATAAAAGGAAAAAAAAATTGAATGGAAAATTAACGGCAAGACTCAGAGAGCCCGAATGTCGAATAAAAAAGCAAAAAGTTTGTGCAAAGGAATAGTTGGACAACATCCAAGTTAATCCATCAATGTATAGGCACAGTAAGTAGCAACAGCTTCCAAGAGGAAGTCATTGGAGTGTTCTGTAAAAGTGTCCGCCATCCAGTCTAGTAAAGCAAATGAACATACATGTTCTTCAACAACTGGGGCCTCTAGTACAATCAGAGGACAACTGGCGTGTTCTTCAAGATAACTTCGTGCCAGGAAGTCATATGCAGCCGTACCGATGTCCCAATTCCCCAGGACTCCATGTGCCGCTCCACAGGCCATAATCCTGACGCCAGAACAGTCCAACTCATGAGCCACTAAGGGACTCATTAGTCGATCATAATCCGGGGCAGGAGACACCGAGTTTGACAAGCTCAAATCCAGAGCCCATTCGAATGGACAATCTAGGCAATGAAAAACAGGTTGTACGCATGTAAAGTAGGAAAACCGGAAGGACAATCCATAGGCTATGCTCAAGGTTGCCAGTGGTAATGTTCCATAATATTCAAGCATCCGGTTACGAAGATGGAGCAGCCGGGCCAGGCTGTCGTGTGACACAAACTGTGCAGCCATTGTGTAGTAAGCAGACTAACAACAGCACCCCAGCCACAAGGGCGAGAATCAACGGGAGACCGCCAAAGACGCTGGAAAAAAATAGAATAAAAAAATGCCGGTATCACACCAAAAATAGTTTGGAAGGAGGTCACGAGGCCGGAGCCCACAATTTTGAAAAAATGTGCCAAGCCAGTTGTTGACGAGGCATTAAAGATAGTTTGAATCAGGGCACCAAAATGAAGTGGGAGGTCAGTATTCAAAAGCACTTGCACCTCGGTGCGCTTATTTGCTACGTGAAGGACAAATGTTTCCCGGGAAGAAGTCAGTGCGACTTCTTTTTGAGACAATAGAGGCCTTATTCTGCTCATCTTGTTGAACTCCGCTTTCAAGGTTGGAATGGAAGGCCAGATGGATACATCTAGCTGCCCATGCGGGGGTGGGAAAAGGACATTCTTACAGCAGACTACTCTCTGTGATACAGTCACTATGTAGGGAATTCCCACTAGCATTCCGCAGTAAGCCTCATTATTTAAAAGCAAATAACTACCGTTAGCCAGCAGCACGAAAGAGGGTATAATAGCTGGCACTGGAATCCCTTTCAGGACGCAAGCTAAATTAGGAGCGTGCACATTGCATGCGCCATGCAATTGAATGTGCCTACAGACTACAGAGTGATCAGGTGTGGAAGTGCATTCCTCACCTTTCAAATAGACCTCTTTACCTTCTCTCATATACCTGTATGTAAATGGGAGTGACCAAACTTCATGCAGGAAGGCAGTACCCAGTTGTTCATAACTACCTAGGGCATAATGTTTCATGCATGAACTGAATTTAAACAAAGGAAACGGCAATGTGATTAACCCGTGGATAAGCCACACAGCGGAATTCAATTCGGCCACAGAGAAAGGCAAAGGTTCTAACTTTTCAATATGCAGTAAAGAGTATGTCGCATCTTTCATGGACATGAATTGTTGTTTTGCAATGATATTAAAGGGAAGGAATAAAGATGATGTATTTATGTAGTCCCAGGGAACTTTCCCAGCCTTTAACGTCTGCAATGTCCATGCAAACTGCATTATAAAACGTAATTGATTTTGACCATGATACAAAACAGACATCATATTCTGCACAATATCAACAACAGAGGAAACAATATTGTCTAAAGTGTAAATTCTGGAAGAAAGGGTGTTAATGCTATTATCTATAACAGCTAGTACTTTTTCCATATTGGCTTGATCAATAGCCCTCAATCTGGAAGCAGCTTCAATTTGTGATAACTTCCAAACTTCGTTATAAATAGCATACACCCATCTTTTGGACCTGCCACCTATAGGGCCCTTAACAAAATCATTCAAATCTATTTTGTCATGTAATTTACATAAATGAAGTTTAACAGATGCCAAGGTGGAATGTTGCAGCCAAGATTTGCATAACTTCCCTACAGAGTAGGTAGTCACAGTATGAGAAGATTCAAAACGAGGGTCCACGCGAACCTGTGTATACCCAGGTGTCAAACCCAGAAAAAGATGTTGACAGGAATCAGAACTTGTCTGCCAAGTCAACCATCCCTCAGAATGCAACTTGGAAATATTGAAGGATGTATTAGTAATGTATGACTGCAACGCATCAAGGGACAGATCTGTATGATTATCCCAATTTGGATAAGCACCCAGATCCGGAGTAGAAGGATAATTTAGTTTTTTCGCAGTAGCCAATCCAAAGCAGGTGGTCTCGTAGATTGTTGAATTTAAGAACAACATGTGGTTCGGTATGAGGCAGGCACGATGCAAAGCTTCTGTTCCTTGTACCTGCCACGGTTTGGAACCCCAAACCGATTTAAGATCAATAGTAGCCTTCCACAGGTCATAACCGCTGATTGACAAATCATCCATAAAGGACTTGGAATATAATAATTTAGTGTGTGTCAGCCTAACTTTCGAGGCAGACTCAGCCGCAACTTTAAAATAAAAAGAGGCAGGATTTGAAACCCTGAAATCTGAAAAATATGTGGAGCTACCTAGGATTGGCGTTGGACAATGTTCCCACTGGGTATAATTTACAAAATTTCGAAACGTATTGGCTTTATGCAGGAAATGATTGCCATAATGTTGATAGCAAAACTGCTCACCATAATTAGCAGTGTCTAAATACAAATCCTCAGCATCAAATGCGGCATAATATTTCAAATCAGAAAACAGTGCTTCTATGGCCTGAACGTCCCAATCATCAGAACGGATGTTTTGTTTAACCACATCACCCATAGAAACACGAAATACATTTGGTACATTGATAACCTCAGTTGGACCATGAATCTGAAATTTAACAGCATCCCACGCAATCCCATCTAACACTGGCCAGGCAGTAATATTCACAAAAGTCTGGTCCCTCTTCATGATGTGTGATGAGGAGTGGGGGCCAAAGTTCCATCAATTAGTCTAATTGTAGATCTTTCTTTAAGGTAGTGTCCATTCACAAGACAAACAAAATACCACTACAAATCCAATGGACATGAAAAGAAAAATAAATATGAGCATCAGCCAACTGTAAGTTCAAGGGGGAATTAAAAAATGTCGTTTGAACCAAACAGCAAAAATGGAATCCTTTGACGGGGCATTGGAAGTCATTGAGTTAGTGTCAAAGGAGAAACGGGACTGGGTAACTGCGGTTGATTGTAAAACAGGCAATGTTACATCTGCAGGATAAGCATACTCAGTATCTTCAGGTGGACCACACGCCGGTGGTAGTAACAAAGGATCAGTAACCATATGCATCTCGGTGGCAATATCAGACATGGTGGTAGATGCCGGAGCCAAAACAGAATATCTCAGCATCGCAGGGAAAGAAACTGCTGGAGTCATACTAAGAAGAATCGGCCACTCGCTGTAGTTTGACATTGTCAATGGAGATGTACCTGTTATCCTTGCGACCAGGAAGTGGAGGTAAAATGACTGTTCTTGTACCCTGCACGCCAAGCACTGGAACCGGGGCTCGATAAGAGGGGCCACCTTCTCACGGACCAGGTCACCAACTCGAGGTAGCCAGCCGACTACCGGAATCTGAAGCGCAGCATCAGATGTGGAGGGCATATGTTCCTTCGCAAGACTGTCTCTGGCTTCTTGTAGAGTCTGCAATACAGCACAGTGATCATCTACGCCAAAGGGTGCGGCAGGCGCTGCCATGTCTAGACCGTCAAGGTCCGGGGCAACATTTTTATGCCAAAGAACATCAAGTATGGGGTCCGCCCACCCAGAGACCTTCTAGGGAGATTATTAGGTGCACGTTGGACGTCATACAAATGGGCTAACCAGTTCCGGCCAGTGCCTAAAACCCTAGCTGTCAAGGATTGCTTTAAGTCCCGGTTCATTCGCTCCACCACACTATTACCCTCAGGTCGGTAGGGAGACGAAAATTTGACTTGGACCCCCAAATTTTTCGTGGCTTCTTTGTACGCCTTAGAGGCGAACGCAGGGCCCTGATCAGAATGAAAGGTGCCACACGCAAATCCCCGATGACAGTACGGGCACCAGCACTCCTTTGTGGCCATACCCACAGAAAACGTGTGCACGAATCCACTGCAACGAAGATATACTTGTACGCAGTATCAGAGGAGAAAGGACTGCAGTGATCCAAATAAGCACACCCAAGTGGTTTATTGGATATGTACAACTGAGTTTGTGGTGGACGCGCAGCAGTTGAAGGTTTAATCTGCTGGCAAATGTCACAATCAAGAACATAAGTGCGAGCCTGTTTATATAACCCACGCCACCAGTAATGTTGTTGTAACAGATTAACAGTAGCTGCAACGCCGGCGTGGGCAGAGGCCATACCCTCGTGAGCTGCTGTTATCAAGGATGGTCTGCAGTCCGCGTTGGGAATCAATCTGTCACTAACGTCGTTAATTCTCACTAATGGGACGTTATCAGGACTTAAGTGATAATGGTAACGAGAAGGGAAACCTCTCGGGTAATTACTTCCCTTCTCTGTAGCAGCAATAGCTGCCAAGATGTCATCATCGATCTTACTTTTGGATCTTGTAACTGCTGCTACTAGATATGTCGCCACTGCTGTTTTCGCTGCTTCGTCAGCTAAGCTGTTGCCTACAGCGTGGACACCAACTCGCTGGTGCCCAAGAGTGTGAATTACATTCACGAGAGGCAGATGTTCGTTAAGTTCTGCCACTCGAACCCAAAGCATTTTATGCTTAATTGTGCTACCTTTGGAATCACGATATTCATTTTGAGACCAAAAGAATAGATTGTCGTTGAAGGATTGAACACAGTAAAACGAGTCACTGACTATAAGAGTAATGACTTGAGGATCAGCAAACTCCAGTGCAAGCACTAGAGCACGGAGTTCCGCCAACTGTGCGGTACAATCGCCCAATGACTGCGTATGCATGACATCAGATTGGAATTCACCATTTATGAAAGTACCTGGCACAATTGCGCAGGCCGCTGAATAGGCATGCTTCGATCTAGTCGCCGGTTGCGCCAAACCGTCAGTGTAAATGACACAATGGTAATCTTCGAGCGGGCGCAAAGACAGAGGAGCAGGATGAACGAATTCATACTGTAAGTACTCCTGAGTCTGTAATGAGGCATCAAAGATATAGGTGACATCGGGCGATGTCAAGGAAGTGGCCCATTGTATCCAACGTGGATGCAAAGCTTTAGTATTGGGTACACTTGCTTTCGTCACTGCCTCTAGGGCAGGATACGGTGTGACCAACAACATGTGTTTTCCTTGCGACAGCGCTCGTTCTTTAAGAATCGCCATCTGTACTGCCGTCAAAACTTTCTCGACAGAGGAAAAGCGCAGTTCAGCCGAAGTGTACAGGTGTGTTTTGTATGCAATGGGGACGGTGTCACCCTCATTGAATGTCAAGTACGTGAAACCCACTGCGCCTGGCACGATTCTTATTACCAGGTTAGTGCGGTTATCACGTGTCAGTAAGTATTTTGAAGCAAGAAGATCAGCTTGCAAAGATTGCAAAATTGCTGAATGCTCTGGCAGCCAGCTCATTTTTGAAAAAGTAGGTTGTACCAAGGCATAAAGCGGCTTGATACGCTGGACATAATCAGGAATGTAGGTACAACCGAAATTCAGAAAGCCCAGCAAAGACTGTAATTTTTTCAATGTTGTTGTAGCACGCAAGCATGCGCACTTTTCCAGAAAGTGAGGAGCCAATCCTCGACCCTCATTGTTGAGCTCATAGCCCAAAAACAACACTGTATACTCTGCAATGTGAGACTTTGCAAAGTTGAATTTGTAACCGAAGTCTGCAAACCTAACAATAATGCGATCAACGCGACACAGATGCGGCCACAACTCGTCGTCCGTGAGATAAATATCATCAACATACGAGTACGCATCAGAGTTTATGCTCTCTAACAAAGAGACAACACGAGCGGCAAAGACGCCAGGGCTGTTTTTATAGCCCATGGCTAATCTCTTAAACTGTTTTTGTTTGCCGCCTGAAGTAAACGCTGTCCACTGGCTACTAATAGAGGACAGGTTATGGCTGTAAAAGCCATTGGATATGTCAAGTGTGGTTTTAAACCTTTTACGCACAAGACTATCAACGAGGGCAGAACTGTGGGTATTCTGTACCGCGCACGTCCGGCAATGAGAGTTTAGGTGCCGGTAATCCAAAACTAGGCGGTGCAACCCATCAGGCTTCGTTACAGTGAATAAAGGATTATTCATCGGTGACACACATGTTTCAATAACACCCTGATATTCCAATTGATCAAGGATTTCCGCGACGTGGGTTCTAGCTTCACCACGCATGGGATATTGGGGCTGTGGCTGGGGCATAGACCGTAATGGAATCTCATGGCTGGGGGACAATTTATCCCAGCCTACTTGAGTGCGATACAAAGCCGGAGCAAGCACCTGAGCCTACTCCTCGGCAAACCTTTTAGCGTGTTCCTTTGGCACCGTGTGCGCAAAGGAAGGGAGGATTACCTCCTCCCCTCTCGGAGCATCTAAAATGAAAGCCGGGGGCCAGTCTGCCTCCGCCAAAAGAATGTCATAGGAAGAGGTCAGATTATCCCAAAAAATCGCCTTGAATAGTACGTTGTATGTCACCTTCAATTAAGAGGACTATATCATATAGTCTGTCAGGGGGAGCCACTCTAGTGTCAGCAGTTTCTACAGTAATGAACGTGTCAGTTGCTGTCGCCTCCAGATATGGACGTAGTGCTTGCCGCACTACGGTAACCTCTGCTGCGCTGTCGAGCAGCGTTAGCGCCCATGTCAGGTTCCGAAGCTGCGTCCGCACTATCTGTGGCATACCTCGCTGTTAGAGCAGCAACTTTCTTCTTCTGAAACGGGGGACGTTGACGTGCAAACTCGTCTTGCTTGCCTTTACCGTCAGCCTGACAGGGTTGCTCACGTCCTTGTTGGGCACCCCGACCTTTGCCACGTTTTCCTCCACCAGACTGCGAGGCCGATGTTTCCTGTGAAGAACGAGGAGAACGTTGAGTAACCTGAAATCTATCAGGTGACTTAATACTAGTGCGATCGCGCAATTCGTATGTGCGCTCACTAGTCGGCTGTGTGGGAGACACAGGACAAGACCCCTGTTTCTGTTGCTGCTTTCCCTGTTTCTTTTGTCGCCAATTTTGCTTTGGAAAATTTGGACGATTGTCTTTGACAGACGAGCTCACCTTAGTTTGTTGTATCAAGTCAGGAATGATAATAGTTGGTTTAACCCCTAAACTATTGCGGCCTATAGTTCTATAACACTCCGCAATAATTTTAGGCAACTCATTTGGGCTTATCGAGTTTGTCGACGTGGGCTAAGCTATTAGCCACTTGAAATTGTCTCGCATCTCCCTTGAGATTACCAAGGACGAGAGAGGCAACTACGTCGAACACTCCGACAAGCCGCATTCCCAACTCTACAGCCGCCTCCGGACCGTGCCAAAGCACTTCAAATAGACCGCGGCAAAAACCTTACCCCAGTTGTCACAATCGGACACTTCTGTGACTAAGTCTTTCGGCAAACTAATGGTGAGGATCCTGTGTTTCTCCACAGCGGTAGAGTGTGGAAAAACTGCCTCCAGTTGGTCAAATTTCTCGGCAAGCCAATAAGGTAAATCATCCTTATTCTGGGGGCGCTTGCCCATCACCGATTTAACTATGACGTGGCTAATAACAACCGTAGGATGACCAGCTGGTAGTCCCGCAACAGCAGGTGCCCCCACATGCACGTTGCGTGAGATGTATTGCACCAAAGCCTTATATACTGAAATGAGGGTTGTATGGAGCGTACGCAACTCATCCACCGCAAGAGTCAAATATCGGGGGTGAGGCATAAATCCAGCCAGCACCGGCCACGTGGCCCCTGGAATTGACAAAGGGCCGAGTCTAGCCGGTGCAACCGCATGGGGAAGGGCGCCATTAAACCAAATGCTATGCTGCCAGGCTGAAAGGGGAATCTCTAGCGTCCTGTATGGCGTATAATTTGCTGGGACCCGCGTGTGAGTAAACGAGTAAAACGATTTATCATCCGCATTCACTGCTGGCAGCGTCACCCAAGAGTAAAACAACTCATAAGGGTGGGAGCCATCTGCACTCACCACAAAAATAACGGCCATCCCATCGTCCGGCACCCCATACTGCGTCAAATGACGGCGCAGAGGTGCACGTCTATGTGCTGCAATTTCGACCGCCATAAGGACACAGAGAAAAACAACAACAGATTTTACAGTAGCACAAGGGTTCAACAATATAAGAAACCTTTTTAATTAACAAGCTTGAAAGAACATATTAGGCTACCAATAGGTAGGTAAAATCCGTCACTCCCGTTATCCGGAGACAAGAGTGAGGGTGTCGTGGACTAATATAAGCACTACTAAGGCGTTTCAAATCAAAAGACCAAACGTTAGGTGCGCCATGTTGCAGGGATTCTGCGCATGCACAGAACTATGCGCAGGAAACCAGGACCTCAGTGAATTGTGGTGTACCAAAAACTCACCTCAGAACCCAGAACCCCTATCCGACCAGCATCAGTGTCCCATTCGTTATCCGTATTATCTCGGAGGTCCCAATGTATAGACAACCCAGAACAAGCGACTTAGAGTACTCTCAGGAATGGTGGGAATCAGAAATACCTGTTCGTAATTATTCTCATATCAGTCCACAACAAGAGTAATCAGTGACACGGTAAAGTTTAAAAGGTTTATTTTATAAACTACATGTCCTAAGATGCAGTACTTTGGCTAACATAAGCAGACAAATGATTATAATTAAAACCATCTGCATTGTTACAATACCGTAGAAAATGAAAGGAGAAATCATAGTATAAATGACAGTGGAATGCAGCCACCTTCCTTTCGCTAGTATGTTATGTTATGTTATGTTAATTTGGATTTGTTGAGCGCTTAATACCAGAAAGGTCTCTAAGCGCTGTAGAAGAAGAGTAGCGTAGAATCTTAGCAGTGCACTGATCGTTAAGCCCAGGCTTCTGTAAACAGGATGGTTTTTAATTGTTTCCTGAAAGGAAGAAGGCGGTTTTCAGCTCGAAGTTGGCTGGGAAGCTTGTTCCAAAGAGTTGGAATGACGGAGGAGAAGGCCCTCCCTCCTTTGGAAACATAGTTGAAACTGGGACAGTACAGCAGACTCCCTGTGGAGGACCTAAGTATGCGCCCTGGCACGTATTTTGTGAGACGTTGTAAACTAATATTATTAGACTAGTAGAAGGCCACTCATTTGTTGCTCAGATATGTCTCTCTTTACTAGGAGCAACTAAATAGTCGAGCGTCCTTGTTTTAAACAATTCTTTTTAAATGTATTGCAGCGTTCTTCGGGTGTGGGCGTGCACCAGATTTGTGTGCAACCCAAGTAATTCTCGCCTAACTCTGCCAGTTTAATAAAATCCAATGCAACCGCTAATAATTTTAGACAATATATAATTTTCTCTTCATTGAGCCCATTTACAACTCGCTATACATAGCTCATGCAGTATCGATTGGCCATAGCCTTCTATTCATAGAAATAAAGAATCGCGTGTAATCTTTGAGTAAGCGAGTGAATTCTCGTTCCTTGACAGCGTCTTTTATTAAGGGTTGCTGCCGTAATACAGAGCAGCTTCCATGTTGTAAACAGAAAGCTTTTGGATATCCACTGCTCGGGCTCTTGCTTGCTGTTTGTTAAACTTTAGGACTCAGAAAAATACTTACTAATCCTTTCCTTTTATTGATTTGCTCATAGATACTCATTTGTTGGATTGTCCTTGAATTGGTATGTATGACCGTATTAGAAATTGTTTACATTATAATTATTGGAAATATCCAGTTCACTGTTACAGGTTGCTCTTTGCGAATTTTAGACAATATTGTTTTATATAAATGAAAAATCCTTTTGTAATGGGTGAAACTTTTTCACTTGAACAAGATGGTAATAACTGTTGCTTCATTGGTAGCATGAGGCTACAGCTGCTACGCCATTAATTTCTTTAGAACAATAACCAGGATATGATGTTTTAAGCCTTGCTCTCATTGATTGATAATTTCTTTTATAATAAGTTATTCGGATAATCATCAATGATCCCCTACTTGAGTGAATGTTAATCCAGATTGTTGATAGCTATTACATGTTCTAAAGCTGAGTCTGGTGTTTTACCATAACCTGTTTGATTTTAACAAACCCATGACAACATGAAACACATGATATATGCATACTGATGTTGTTTCTATGTACAATTTTGACGTCTGATTTGTCTTAAACATTGACTCTTATAGACTATCAATCATCATTGAAATCTTTTTGCCAGCGTGAAAAACTTGGGTTGCTGGCTCTATTCTCAAATAACTTGCTGTCTGCATCAGTCAAATGTTAAAAGAAAGGTATGAAATTAAATACTTACATGATGGAATATAAATGTTTTGACACTTAAAGTGATCAACATCTCTTATTATGCTTGTTATAGACATGCTGAATTGAGCATTTGTACTCAAATGGCACACATTTCCAACTTGGGTTTGTTATCTCATAGACATGATTCACGACGTAGATACATTCTTGGCTCTGTTGTTTTTATATCGAAATTGTTTCACTAGCTTTGGTACTCTAGGTATGTGTAGTTTGATAATTGTACCTGTGCACACGTTGATCTATTTTCATGGTGATAATTGTATGTTATATATGTTTTTCTATTAGCCCTGAAGAAGTCTCCTTGTAAGAGACGAAACGCGTCGGCTAAGATCCTTCATGTCCAATGTGATTATGACTCTTCATTTCCATGTGATTGCACAATAAAGAAAGAGAATCTTCTCAAGAAAATGACTGACGTCTTGAACATTTCTTTGAATACTTATTGACTATTTCTGAACGGTGCTGAACCTTTTTGAATGAGACTAGTAGAAGGTCTCTAGGCTTGAATGGGGAACCCCATACCGTAAAGATCAGCTTAGTTGGATCACATCACAGGATCAGGTGTGCTCTGCTCCTGGGAAAACATTTCTTCAGAATGTGTGTAAAGCATGCAGTCTGCAATATTAAAAGCACTCGACTTTCAGGTATTTGCAGCTGCGTGCGTGTTATGGCTAAATAGTGGGCCGATCAACCTGAACTCAAAAACATGCATTGTCTGGGGACCCAGACTGTTTCTTTACACAATGTTCAGACCAAGGTCGCAGCGCATGTCTAGGGATGTGAACAACAGACAGTTCTCATGTGAAGAAAAAGGCGAGCAAGCAGTTTTCAAATAATAACATGTATCTGCAGTGTCGTGTGCAAAGGCATCAAAAGTGGCAAGATGGCTTTCTAACATCTAACGCGCTTATGCCAACATAGCAATGTATGTATCTAAATCGCAGCCCTCCCTACATCCTCTGTTAGTGTGAGTGAGTGGTTTGCAGCTACAGTCTGTGCTAGTGTGAATGAGTGGTTGCACTCCTATATGTTTGTTAGTGTGGGTAGTTTGCCTTCACTGTCTGTGCTAGTATGAGGTATTAAATGTTATCCTCTGCGTTAGTTTGAGTGCCTAATTTTCTCCCGCAGTCTTTACTAGTATGAACGTGTGAGTGACCTGCTTTGTATTAATATGAGTTGGAGGCTTATTACCACAGACCGTTTCAATGCGAGGGAGAGGGCGCACTTCCCTTGTAGTGTGAGTGAGTGATTTGCTTCCACAGACTGTGCTAGTGTGAAGGAGTAGGCTCACTCCTCTGTGATAGTTATGGGTAGTACGCTTCCACAGTCTGTGCTAGTGTGAGAGTGGAATGCTATTGTGAAGGAGTGGCTGCACTCTTCTATGTTAGTAAGAGTGGATGTGGATCCCTGATGCCATTCTTCCTTAGTGTGTCAGTGTGTGCGCTCCTCTATGCTGGTTTGAAGGTGTAAGGTAGCTCTCCCTGTGCTAGTGCCAGGGGTGTGTGCATTTCTCTGTGTTAGTTTGAGACCGTGGAAGTTCTGTGCTAGTGAGAGGGAGAGGTTGCACTCCTTTGTTTTTGAGGGACTTATGTTGCTCTTTGCTAGTTAGGAGTGATGCTTTTCTCTGTGTTAGCATGAGTGGATACCCGGATTTCATTCTGTGGTAGTATGTGATTTATGCTCCTCTGTGTAAGTTTGAGGGAGTGAGTAGCTCTCTCTGTGTCAGAGGGCGAGTGTACTGCTGTGCGTTTGTTAAGGGCCTGAGGAAGCTCCTTACTAGTGAGGGGGAGTTGGCACGCTCCTCTGTGTTTGAATGAAGGGATTGGATAGAGCTCTGCTAGTGAGAGGGAGTGATGCGCTCCTCTGTGTATGAGTGAATGACGGAGCTCTGCTGTGAGAGGGAGTGGTGCGAACCTCTGTGTTAGCATGAATGTCTACCCTGATTCCATTCTGTGCTAGTGTGTGAGTATGCGCCTCTGTGTAAGTTTGAGCGATTGAGGTGGCTCTCTCTGTGCTAGTGTCAGGGGTGAGTGCACTCCTATGTGTTTGTTATAGGGACTGGAGAAGCTCCTTACTAGTGAATGGGAGTGGGTAAGCTCCTCTGTGTTAGCATGAGGGAATAACCGGATTTCATTCTGAGCTAGTGTGAGTGTGCTCTGCTGTGTAATTTTGTGGGAGTGAGGTAGCTCTCTGTGCTGGTGTTGTAGCTCTCTGTGCTGGTGTTGGAGGGTGATTGCACTTCTATGTTTTTAGGTCGACCTGGGCAGGGCATGTGCTGCTCTGCGAGGCATGCTGCATTTTTGTATGGACTTGAAGCTCCGCCCACTCTCCACCCATATTTCTCATTGGTTTGTGTCATTGTCCTTTAGAAACTGTGGTTTTTCATTGGTCAATAGGCTAAGTAGTCCCTCCCGCCTTGTCTCATTTTGTAACCTTCCAACAGGACACCCCCTGTTACATGTGTTGTTACTCAGTAGGCTTTAATTACAGCCTCCGGGCACTATTTGATTAAATGTTTTTCTCCTGCCGCCTGGACACGCTCTTCCTCCAATGCTTTGTTTTTTTCATAGCATGGCACGCCATGCTGATGCAGTGGTGGCCGTGCCTTTAGTTTGTTGTTTGCGGCCCAAACTCAGCCGCATGTTTATTTCTAATTCTATTTTTTCACTTTTTTTGTTTACAAGCGCCCCATACTACGCTTTCACTTTAATGTCAGACACGCCCCCTTTTTTAGACGAGCCATGTCTAAAGAAAGGTGCTCGGCCACTATTAAAGTGAAACTGCAGCATTATGCACTTTTAGAAAGAAAAAAAAGCATTTGTTTGTCAACTTTACAAACAGATGCATTTTTTTGTAAAAGCGCCCCTTACCACGCTTTCCCTTTAATGGCAGCCGTGCCCCTTTCTTTAGACTCGGCTCGTCTAAAGAAAGGGGTGTTGCCAACATTAACGTGAAAGCCCAGCATGGGGCGCTTTTCCAAAAAGTGCATTTGTAATGCAATAGGTCTTGCATTTTCAAGAGTTTAAGCTATTGGCATTGCTATTTACAATGCCAATAGCTCAAACTCTCGTAAATGCGAGACCTATTGCATTGCAAATGCTTGTTTTTGTAAGGAATTGAGGAAGCTCCTTACTATTCAGAGGGAGTGGGTATGCTCCTCTGTGTTAGCATCAGTGAATACCCTGATTTCATCCTGTGCTCGTGTGTGGGTGCGCTCCTCTGTGTTAGTTTGATTGAGTGAGGTAGTTCTCTCTTGCCTAGTGTAGTCTGTGCTTACATTCTGTTGGCTTGGACCCTGGGCTGCACCAGCAGTATTACCACGGGGGAGCAGAGGCCCCTGACCCCAGCCAGTCAGTCTTGATCTGTCACTCTTATACTCACTCAGGAGGCAGACTTTGTCAACATTCGGCCATCGTGCAGTCCTCGCGCTCACTCTTTTGAGAATGGAGACACAAGATACCCAAGTTATCTACCAGTGCAGGTCAGAGGAGCATAGACACCAAGCAGTACATATAAACCATCAGGATAAAAACAAAAGATTGAAGACATAAGAAAGCCAAGATAACTACCAGTGCAAGTCAGAGGAGCATGGATGGACAATTAGCAATACATGTAAACCATCAGGACAAAACTTCCAGAACACAACCAAAAGATTGAGGACACCAGAGGCCCAAGTGAACTACCAGTGCACGTCAGTGGAGCATAGATACCAAGCAGTACATGTAAACCATCAGGACAAAACTTCCAGAATAAAACCAAAAGATTAAAGACACCAGAGGCCCAAGTTAATGACCAGAACAAATCAGAGGGAGTAGACAGTAAGCAGCACGTGTATACCACCAGGAACAAATTAGCAGGTCAACTCTTAAAGACAAGGGGGCATGTGTTAACTAACAAAGTGGACCCCAGAGGGGTAGAGAGCCCCTGCAGCACATGTAGGCCAGAGAGGTATAAATACTGTGCAGCGCGTGTATACCACCAGGACAAAACAACGGCGACAAAGCCAAAAGAGTAAACACACAAGGGGTGCATGTAAATGCAGCAGAACAACTCCAGAGGCATCAAAGGCACATTTACGCCAGGGCAATGCAGAGATGTCCAGACACCTGTAAGCACCCACAACAGGGCCGCAGTGGTAGAGCCCCTATAGAGCAAATGCAGGCACGTGCATAAACTACTAGGACAAGGCCTGAGAGGAACAGCACATTGTCAATCAATCAGGGATTTATAGAGCGTGCTACTCCCCCGAGAGGGTCTCAAGGCGCTGGGGGGAGGAGGTGGTGAGGTGGTGTGCAGCTCCGGATCAGTCGAAGAGCCAGGTCATGAGGCACTTCCTGAAGGTATGCAGAGTAGGGGAGCATCTGATGTTGACTGGGAGCTCGTTCCAGGCCTTTGCTGCGACGTAGGAGAAGGCTCTTCCACCTGCCCTAGTTCTGGGGATGAGTGGGGTCTCTGCCAGGGCAATGTCTGCGGAGCGGAGGTTCCTTTTGGGTATGTGGAAGGATACTCTCTCATTGAGGTATTTGGGTCCGATGTTGTAGAGTGATTTGTAGGTGTGGGTGAGTAGCTTGAAGGTTACTCTCTTCTCAGCCAGTAGAGGTCTCGTAGGTGCTGGGTCATGTGCTCATGTCGTGGGGTTCCGAGGACGAGTATGGCGGCGGTGTTCTGGATGGTTTGGAGCATGTGTAGGAGGGTTCTGTTGATTCCGGAGTAGAGGGTGTTGCTGTAGTCCAGTCTGCTGGTTATGAGTGCGTGGGTGATGGTCTTTCTGCATTCGGGGGGGGATCCACTTGAAGGTCTTGTGGAGGATGCGGAGGAAGTTGAAGCAGGTGGAGGCGACTGCGTTTGATCTGGCGGGTCATGGTGAGGGAGGAGTCTTGTGGTGCATGTAAATTAACATGACATGACCTGGGAGGTTCAGATATGCTGCACCACAAGTAACCTCCAACAGGACACAAACAGAAAGTAGAAAGGTAAAGAATTAAAGAAACTATAAGCTCAAGGAGGCTATGAAGACAAAGGCAGAGAGGTGCAGAGTGCTGGTGCACACAAACTACCAGGACAAGGCTTGTGCAAAACAGGCAGATTGTGGCGCATGCAGACTCCTGGGGCTTGGCTGGTGGGATGCAGACACCCCATGACACACGTAAATTGCCGGAGCAGTACAGGTGCCCTGTGATGCATGTAACTCACAAGGATAAAGCTGAAAAGTTTTAGACATGCGGAGAACATGTATAAAAGATCAGCACAGTGTCAAACCGATAGTCTCTGAGGGCACCGGAATGCGCCACCAGGACAAAGGCGGTGCCTGACACACACTATTGCATTTAAACCATCAGTACAAGGGTACAGACACCCTACAGATCATATAGAACACTAGGCACTTATAGACCATCACGAGAGAGATATAGGTACCCTGGGTCACATGTAAACCATGGGCACAAGATCAGAGGGCACACATGAACCATGAGGTGAATTCCTGAGAGTTAGACGCCGATGTGGCCCTAGTAACCATAACGTCAAGGGAGTCAAGGAGCCCAAAAATGATCTATTCATTGCTTAACAAATTAATTTTATTTACCAGGAGGTAGGTTTGAACTAAAGACTTTTTAGTTTATATACATTAGCATTGAAGGCAGACCTATTATTGCCATGTATAAGATATGTGATTTTAATACTCTCTTATGGAGTATTTTTCTTCAGGGTATTTCAGTCTGAATTTATTCTAAGGGTTTCAATTCATCAGTACAATAAATACAATTAGCGTATAAACCAGTGGGTGCTGATGCTGCAGAGACACATGGAGAGCGCAGGACAAGGACGGAGAGGTACAGCTGCTATGGGAACATTCATGCACACCATCAGAACATGGAAGAAGGGTGCTGGACCCTAATTTACATGTAAACTAGGGCTGTGCGGAATTGGCGTAAGGTCACTACGCGGAATTATGGAAAACATGTGTGGAAAACGAGCGCACGTCCTGAGGGTCCGTGTGCACGGGAAGGAGTCCATCATGTCCGGGCAGGCTCCCCGATCTCCCCGGCCTGGCTGGGTTGAGAAGCAGGGACCGGCCCTGGGGCCTGGGTTTCGGTCAGGGCCTGGGGTGTGGGAGCCCCCGTCCTGCGGCCTGCCAAGTGTCCATCTGCCTGGGACAAAGGTCCCTGGTGCAGCGCCCCGGAGCCCTGCATGGGCAGGCGGGAGCCCTACCGCTCTGGCTTGGGGCAGGCAGATGGGCGTCCTTTCGGTCCCGGCGAGCTGGTCATACCTTTCCCCTCAGACATCTGGTTGCACGCAATGCTTTCCAATGGGGCGATCAGATGGCCGGGCTGCCCGGGAAGTCCCGATGGGGGCTCATTTGCCTCTTGGATCCCAGCCAGGGCTACAGGAGGTCAGGCAAGTTCGCGCCCAGGTTCCCCATATTCTCACGGTGGGCACAGGTTCCTAGAAAGCGGGGTAGTTTTCCTCCAGATAAGTAGGGGCAGGGTACGCCGTAACACCCCTCCTGGGCTGGCGGTTCTCTGCCGGGGATCAGATGGGATATGCCCGGACAACACCTCCCCTCCGTCCGGGGACTCCCTCCTCCGGCCCACGGCGTGGCAAAAGTGCCCGGGACGGGCTCCATGGGTCCAGGGCAGTCCTCCCCCGGGCATCAGGGCCCGAGAGCTCCGGTGGTCCTCCCTGTGCCCGAGGCCCAGCCGGGGTCCCCTAGCTCCCCGGGAAGGGGAGCCAGGTTACCAGAAAGGGGGGTAGGTAGCCTTCCTCCCGATTACTAGGAACAGGGTACTCTGGGACCCCTCTCGGCCTAGAAGTCCTCAGCCGGCAGCTGAATGGGCCAGGATGCCGCCCCTGCCCTGGGTCCGTCCCTGGGCCTGCCGTTGCTGCAGTCAAAAAGCTTGTAGTTGGATCTTGGGATCGAGCTGGCTGTCCGCCGCGAGGCGAGCTACCGCCTGTCCCAGCCCCTGCCTCTCGGCGCCCCCTTGATGCTCTTGACTGAGTGTCATGGGGATCCGAAGCGTTTACTTTAAAAAAATTATAGTGTTCAAAGCAGGCCGGTCGCCTGAATACTTCAGCTAGGAATAATGCAATAGGACTCCGGTTCTATATTGTTGGTTTAGGGAACTGGGGCCATGATTAAGAGGGACGGCCGGGGGCATTCGTATTGTGCCGCTAGAGGTGTGTTAGCGTTTTGGAAGAAATCCACAAGACGCGGGTTCGGGGTAAACCAGGTTTTATTTTATGAAATACTAGTTTTCTACGTTCAGCCAGTCTGTAGGTAAAATAAGGGTAATAACGGGATTCCTTTTCTTCGGTCCTCCCAACTACTTTCTCCTATTGAAGGAGAAAGTAGTTGGGAGGACCGAAGAAAAGGAATCCCGTTATTACCCTTATTTTACCTACAGACTGGCTGAACTGGATGGTCTTCCTCTTTCTGTCCCAGAGTCGGAAGAGATCTTGGAAGGACTCGGGAAACCAAAAAGAAAATATGAAAGCAGGGGGTAAGTATTCTTGTGACGTAGTGGATATAAGGAAAGGGAGTGAGGGATCAACCCAATCAAACCAGTGCCACACGTCTAGCGGAGAGGAGTGAAGGTGTCGGGTTGGGGTTTAAGTTGTGTACAACGGTCGGTAAGCGGTTGGCATCTATCCGTCTGGCCTCTCCCGCCTCCCGACCCAGCCCGCGAACCGCTCTCGTACCTGTGTCAGCCACGCTCCTCCGGGAGCGTGGCTCGGCGAAGCGTGTTCCCGGTGGCCTCCTGGCTCTCCCGCCGTCTCTGGGCTCTCCTCCGCTCCTCCTGGGCTAGATGTTTTTCCCCTGCAGCTCCGCTCTCCGTCTCGGTCTCTGTTCTTCCTTACGCCGCTCTCTCCTCGCTCTTTCCAACCTCTGGTGATACCACACACCGTCTTCCGGTCGCCGTCCTCTCTTGTTTGTCCAAAGGCGGCGACGTCATCACTGGGGTCCGCAACTTCCAGGTCCCAGTTAAAGAGACCAGGGCTTATTTCTGTTAGGTCCGGTTGGGAGGAATGGAACCAGTCATCCTGTCGAGGAGAAAGAAGAGGTGCGATAACATCCTGTGCCTCCCACCAGTCTCTTTGCTGATCTGTCATTTCCCCAGGTATACCCGCCTTGTGACAAGGTGAAATTCTTGGATCGGCGCAAGACGAACCAAAGCGAAAGCATTTGCCAAGAATGTTTTCCTTAATCAAGAACGAAAGTTAGAGGTTCGAAAACGATCAGATACCGTCGTAGTTCCGACCGTAAACAAAGCTGACTAGCGATCTGGCGGCATTATTCCCATGCAGGGACATCTTAAGGATTTTGGGGGCCCTGGGCCAAACATATTTTGGGGGCCCCTGTTCAGAACAGCTTTGAATTTATGATCCAATTTGAGCCCCTGTTTCCCACACAGTTTCCGCTTTCTCAGCGGCGGTAGTGATCCTGTTTTCATCATAGGCATTAGCCTATATATTCCCGATCTAAATGGACGCGTGCAGCTGACAGCGGTAGGAATTAGTGTTTCCTGCCCTGCTCGTAGTTTTTTTAATACTTTTTAAAATGTATACCTAAGAGCACTTGCACTTTACTTGATTCTGCTTGCCTACACCTCCTCAGCTACTATGATTCGCATCTAGTTTTTCCTCCAGTCCTGGTCCGCCGCGGCTGATTCGCCGATTGTGCGGAGGGCTGGGGCTACTATCTGGCTCCTCACTTCCACCCACGCAGTTTCCGCTTCCTCAGCTCCGTTAGCGATACAGTTTACATCAAAGGCATTAGCCTATATATTCCTGATACAAATGGATGCACGCAGTTGACAGTGGTAGGCTTTAGTGTTTTCTGCCCTGCTACTAGGTTTTTAATACTTTTTAAATTGTATACGTGTGGCTGAATTACTCTGTGCTTTTTAACAATTTCTCCTACCTATGCGCACTTGCACTTTACTTGATTCTACTTGCCTACACCTCCTCAGCTGCTTCGATTCACATTTCACTTTTCCTCCAGTCCTGGTCCGCCGCGGCTGATAGGCCGATTGTGCGGAGGGCTGTGGCTACTATAAGACACCTTACTTCCACCCACGTAGTTTCCACTTCCTCAGCTGCGTTAGCGATCCAGTTTGCATCATAGGCATTAGTCTATATATTCCTGGTGCAAAAGGATGCTCGCAGTGGGCGCACCGAAGGCGCACCAAAGGCAAGTCCGTCTGCGCCCGGAGGCGTCTGGCACCGGCCATGCTGCCCAGGTCCCCTTCGGTGAGTTTCTTCCACTATATTACCATAGGGAAACACTGCTTAGCCTTAGGCGGCAACCATTATGTCAGTGTACAGCGGCTGATCCGAGCTTGGAGGTAGACTTTCGATGCAATAAGTGCAACTGGTCTCTCCTCCATCCCAGGAAACCCACACCCAAGATCCTCCCATGCAACAATAAGTGTAAAAACAATAAGAAAACAAAGTACTTAAAGGTCTCCCTTTTAAATTGTCGCTCTATGCAAAAGCATGAACGACACATTTATGGTCTACTTTTAGACAAACAGCCTGATCTTTTATTTCTCACTGAGACCTGGCTGTCTGAAGCCTCCAACCCTACTATCGCCTCGGCCATCCCTACGGGTTATAAAATCCTTAGGAGGGACCGACCGAGTGGGAAGAGGGCGGTGTCGCCATAATTTTAATCAATTACTAGACTGCTCTCCCATCCCAATGGAAAACATTGAGGGCGCAGAGTCCTTAGACTTCGACTGTACCTTCTTACCCCATCATAGCATAGCTGGTTTTCTAATTTACAGACCA
This sequence comes from Triturus cristatus, assembly GCF_964204655.1. Classification (NCBI taxonomy): domain Eukaryota; kingdom Metazoa; phylum Chordata; class Amphibia; order Caudata; family Salamandridae; genus Triturus; species Triturus cristatus. The sequence continues at coordinate 176,765,026 of NC_140579.1, read as the reverse complement.
CCCATTGCAATTGGAAATGTTATTACTACGCTTAATACAGCCACCACCTCCCTGGCCTTAAAATACAACAACTGCCTTCTTCTGGGAGATTTCAATATACATATGGACAATGGAAAAGACCCTCAACCAATTTCCTTGTTGGAGACGCTGCAGGCCTGCAACACGTTTCCATCTATTTCTTCGGCCACCCATGAGAAGAGCCATACCCTAGCCAAATCTTTCACAACTTTGACATATCAGTAAACCTACCTCTTCCCATTATCTGGTCTGACCACCTCCTATTTAAATTCGTCATTCCCAACTCTGCCACAGCCCCTCGGGCTAACGCAGGGAAGAGGGTCCCTAATTACAGGACGTTCCATAAAATATCCATCCCGATGTTAGCAGACACCCTTGGTCGTTCCTCACTGGAGCTGTCTGGCTGCCCCGACTCGGACGCCCTCTCAATAGATTTATGGCTCCGAACTAACATTGATGCACCTGTACCGGTTGTTTCCTGCTCCTTAAGGAGTTCGCCCCCACCAGCTCCATGGTTTAACGATTCCCTCAGATCTAGCAAAAGAAATTGTAGAAAAATGGAACGTAAATGGCGTAAATCCTATCTACCTGTGGACAGGAAGGTGTATAAAGACAACTTAAAAGCTCATTAGATTCTCGTGAAGGCAGCCAAGAAAAACTTCTTTCAAACCAAGATAGAAAATGCTCAAAATAAGAGTAAGGTAATCTTTAGCATAGTTAAATCCTTTAACGCCCCGAAAGCTGGCACAAAGGAAGGGCCATGCACACAAAAATGGTCTAAGCAAATAGCTCAATTCTTCCACAAAAAGATCCCCGTGATCGAACAAGCCTTCACTAACATCTCAGAGGAAGAACTGACCTTCCACCTTAGTTCTAATAGCAAATTTCACCTCTTGGATCCTCCATCTTTACTAGCTTTCCCTGAGTTTCAGCTTGAAGAGTCACTGACCCTTCTCCAAAGCATTAAGTCTGGCTCTCCTACCGACCCATGTCCAGCGAATATCCCGAACTTATTAGCTTCCACCATAAACCCCACTGTAAACCAGCTCTTTAATGCTACCCTCTCCTCAGGCAACATGTCGAAATTATAGAAGAATGCTAAGATTCTTCCACTGATAAAAAAGGCTAACGCCAAACCGACGGACCCTGCCAACTACAGGCCAATCTCCCTTCTTCTGGCCCTCTCCAAAGTATTAGAGAAGCATGTAAACAAGGCCCTCCAAAAACACATTAAAGATGGAAAGCTCCTTCATGTGTCCAATTCCGGTTTTAGGGCTAACTACAGTACGGAGTCCGCTCTGCTGGAATTGACTCAATATCTCAAGGGTAAGCTGGACCAGGGAGGCAAGGCTGTTCAGATACTGTTCGATCTGTCGGCGGCCTTCAATACGGTCCCAATTGAGAGGCTCCTGGAGAGACTGGCTAACATCCAGGAGCCTTAACATGGATGTCATCCTTCTTGGCAAATGGATCTCAGGACATCTGGCTCCCCCTTTCTTATCCCCGGTTCAAGCCATGAATGTAGGTGTCCCTCAGGGCTCCATTCTTAGTCCTACCATTTTTAATCTATATCTATCCCCCCTTGCATTTCTAGTAGAGGAAGAGGGCGCCAAAATTGTTTCCTATGCTGATGACACTCAGCTGATTTTTACGTGTGAAAAAGGAACCGACTTTGACGGGGCAATGATTAGGTCTTGACTCACAAAGGTTTTTAACTGGCTTAAGATCAATCAGCTGAAGTGCAATCCTGACAAAAGTGAAGTTGTTTTCTTTGGTAATCCAGAAACTTCTGACTGAAGCTCTTGGTGGCCAAAAGATCTGCCATCCCCACCCGCGGAAACAGAGAAAGTCAAAAACTTAGGAATTGTCATAGAAAAGACGATCTCCATGCGCTTTCAAATCCAAAATCTAACTGGCGCTTGCTTTGGGATACTCCGGATGCTAAAAATATTCCTGCCACTGTTGCTGCTTGAGAGCAGAAAGATTGTGATGCAGGCTCTGGTGACATCAAAGCTTGACTATGTCAACAGCTTGTACCTTGGTCTTCCCAAATCCCTTATTCAGCGCCTACAAGTGGTACAAAACACGGCGGCCAGAGCCATCCTGAGACCTAAACCCAGATCTAATATGACCCCTATTCTCAAGTCTCTACACTGGCTCCACATAAAAGAACGGATCGACTTCAAAGCGAGGACCATCTTCTTTAAAGCTTTCCACGGCTTAGGAGCTGTCTACCTAAATAAGTGCGTTAATCGCTATACAACAGCTAGACCCCTAAGATCTTCCAATGCCAACCTAGCCCTCGTGCCTAAAAAATGCTGTGCCCGCACTGGAGGCAGATCCCTCGGCTTTCTAGGCGCAAAATTGTGGGATATAGCCTCCCTGAGTCTCTGAGACTAACCACAGACCTACTCTCTTTCAGTAAGAACTTAAAAACCTGGATTTTACTGACTGGTGGGTCTTTTACGCACGTTTTCCTCCCGCTGTCATGCGCCAGGACACTCTAGTCTGAGTAGTTGCGCACTTAATTAAATACACTATTTCATTTCATTAGGTCCCTGACAGTGCAAAGGAACACTCGTTCAAATTCTAAGGGCCTTATTTATGAGGCCTTGCTTCACTTTTATGCCGCAAGTGCGTCACTTTTTGTGACGCACCGGCAGCGTAAAAAATGTGCCATGTTGCTCCATATTTGCAAAGTGATGAATTTAGGCTGATGCATCACTTCGAAACTCCTGCACCACAGTATACCTGTACCAGGTATAATGTATGCAGGGTGGGTGTTGCCCCGCAAAAATCCTTGTAGAAGTGGCGCATTGAAATCTATGAGAACTCAGTGCGCCACTTCTAGGACGCCATTGCCTCAATATCTTACACCTGCCTCACAGCAGGCGTAAGACTGATGCAGGCCCTTTCACATGGGGCTTGCCCCATGTGAAAGGACACATTGCTGGAGTTGCGTCTATTTTCAGACACACCCCAACAATGCATCACTTTTGCGCCTACAGATACGTCAGAAATACTGATATATCTGTAACATGATGCGACATGATGCGTCATACAGTAAATATGACGCATCCATCATGTAGCAAGGAGGGTGCACTAAGAAGTAACGCATCCCTGTTTTCACACAGCCATGCATCACTTCTCATAAATAAGGCCCTAAATGTGTTTACATCCAATATTCAGAGATAGTTATGTGTGTTTTCAATATTGTAACACAGCAGCAGCTCAGCAATATTACTGCAAATAATCTCTGTAACGCCCTCCCATTTCTTATATGTAAGGCCTTGTTTTGATCTAAAAGAAACTTTTTTATGTATATTGCATGAAACATAAACACAACATTTCTCTGCAAAATGGCTATACTAGACTCACAAATAAGGTACATAAGAAAATAAATTAAAGGAAAACAGTATTTAAAACAATCTGTTTAAGAAATATTCAAGGTCATTAGGGCAAAACTCTGGAGAATGGAGCTGACTCTGTCAGGGGGCCCCCTGAAAGGCTGGGGCCCTGGGCCAGAGCCCACTTTGCCCATGCATTAAAACGTCTCTGTTCCCATGACCCGCCGAGCAGCTTCTGGGAAACCAAAGTCTTTGCGTTCTGGGGGGAAGTATGGTTGCAAAGCTGAAACTTAAAAGAATTGACGGAAAGGCACCACCAGGAGTGGACCCTGCGGCTTAATTTGACTCAACACAGGAAACCTCACCCGGCCCGGACACGGAAAGGATTGACAGATTGATAGCTCTTTCCCGAATCTGTGGGTGGTGGTGCATGGCCGTTCTTAGTTGCTGGAGCAATTTGTCTGGTTAATTCCGATAACGAACGAGACTCCTCCATGCTAACTAGTTACGCGATCCCCAGCGGTTGGCGTCCAACTTCTTAGAGGGACAAGTGACGTTCAGCCACACGAGATCGAGCAATAACAGGTCTGTGATGCCCTTAGATGTCCGGGGCTGCACGCACGCACCCTACACTGAACGGATCAGCGTGTGTCTACCCTTCGCCGACAGGTGCGGGTAACCCGCTGAACCCCGTTCGTGATAGGGATTTGGGATTGCAATTATTTCCCATGAATGGGGAATTCCCAGTAAGTGCGGGTCATAAGCTTGCGTTGATTAAGTCTCTGCCCTTTGTACACACCGCCCGTCGCTACTACCGATTGGATGGTTTAGTGAGGTCCTCGGATCTGCCACGCCGGGGTCGGCAACAGCCCTGGCAGACCGCCAAGAAGACGATCAAACTTGACTATCTAGAGGAAGTAAAAGTCGTAACAAGGTTTCCGTAGGTGAACCTGTGGAAGGATCATTAACGGCGGAGTGGCCTGAGCGACAGACGGCGCCAGCTCGAAGCCCTCGCCCCGCCTCCTGCAAGCACACACCGTAGGCACAGGGCCCGGCCCTGCCCTGCCTCACCCCGGCCGGCGGAGCGGTCTGTGGCCGCATGGGGCACCTGGGTGAGGACCAGGACTTCGGCAGGCCTCTTCCCCCGGGGAGGTCCTGACCAAGCGAGGGTGCCGGGAACTGGGGGCAGCCCCGCGCTTAGGGGGAAACTGAATGGCAGTGCATCCCCGGGATTGTACCGCCCCACCCTCGAAAGGCCCTGCCGCTGGCTAGGCCCTCCCGCGCCCGAGTCCCAGGTTCCGGGCAACCGAGGAGTGGCCCTTCTCGTGCGGCAGGGCGGCGTGGAAGAGAAGGGGCCAAGGGCCTGTGATGGGACCCCGGCTCCTCTATGTGGGAGGCATGTGGGATGGGGAGCCACCTGGCTCTTTCCCACCGGCGCCTCCGACCTGGGCGAGGGTGGGGTGGACTAATCGCCAGCCC
>NC_140579.1:176742682-176752682 GCF_964204655.1 Triturus cristatus | reverse complement strand
CCGTCCTGCGACCAGCCGAGGGTCTGGGTGTTGGGGAAGGGGGTCCACCGGGGCCCGGGGAGGCTCTCCCCGGCCTGGCTAGGGTTCAGAAGCTGGGCACGGGCCCGGGGCTCGAGCTCCGTCCGGCGGGCCCCGGGGTGCCGGAGCCCCCCATACTTCAAGCCAGCCGAGGGTCCGGCTGCTGGGGAAGGGGGTCCACCAGGGCCCGGGGAGGCTCTCCGCGGCCTGGCTAGAGTTCAGAATAGGGCTGGACGGAATTGGCGTAAGGCCTCCACGCGGAATTATGGAAAAGATTTGTGTTAAACGAGCGCATGTCCTGAGGCTCCATGTGCCTGGGACAGGAGTCCCTCGTACCCGGACAGGCTCCCTGATCTCCCCGGCCTGACTGGGTTGAGAAGCAGGTACCAGCCCCGGGGCCTGGGTTTTGGTCAGGGCCTGGGGTGTGGGAGCCCCCGTCCTGTGGCCTGCCAAGTGTCCATCTGCCCGGGACAAGGGTCCCTGGTGCAGAGCCCCGGAGCCCTGCAAGGGCAGGGGGGAGCCCTTCCGCTATGGCTCGGCTCGGGCGGGCAGATGGGCATCCTTTCGGTCCCGGCCATCTGGTGGGACCTTTCCCCTCGGCCATCTGGTTGCACGCGATGCTTTCCAATGGGGCGACCAGATGGCCGGGCTGCCCTGGAAGTCCCGATGAGGGCTCATTTGCCTCCCGGATCCCAGCCAGGGCTCCAGGAGGTCGGGTGCATTCGCGCCCAGGGTCCCCGGAGTCTCGCGGTGCGTACGGGTTCCCAGAAAGAGGGGTAGCTTTTCTCCGGATTAGTAGGGACAGGGTACGCCGGGAACACCCCTCCCGGGCTGGCGGTTCTCTGCTGGGGACCAGATGAGCTATGCCCGGACAACACCTCCCCGTCCGGGGGCTCCCTCCTCCGGCCCCCGGCGTGGCAAAGTGCCTGGGACGGGCTCCATGGGTCCGAGAGCTCCGGCGGTCCTACCCGTGCCTGAGGCCCAGCCGAGGTCCCCGAGCCCCCAGGAAGCGGAGCCCCTGAGCCCTGCGTGGGCAGGCGGGAGCCCTACCGCAAAGGCTCGGGCGGGCATATGGGAGGCCTTTCGGTCCGGGCCATCGGGTCCCACCTTTCCAGCCAGGGCTCCAGGAGGTCGGGTGCGTTCGCGCCCAGGGTTCCCTGAGTCTTGCGGTGTGCACGGGTTCCCAGAAAGGGGGTAGCCTTCCTCTGAATTAATAGGGGCAGGGTAGGCCGGAACACCCCTCCCAGGCTGGCGGTTCTTTGCTGGGGACCAGATGGGCTATGCCATGACAACACCTCCCCTCCATCCAGGGGCTCCCTCTTCTGGCCCACGGCTTGGCAAAAGTGCCTGGTGCGAGCTCCATGGGTCCCAGGCAGTCCTCCCCCGGGTGTTTTGCCTGAGAGCTCCGGCGGTCCTCCCCGTGCCTGAGGCCCAGCTGGGTTCCTCGAGCCCCCGGGAAGAGGAGCCCCCGAGCCCTGCGTGGGCAGGCGGGAGCCCTACCACGAAGGCTCGGGGTGGGCAGGCAGATGGGCCTCCTTTCGGTCCCGGCCATCGGGTCGCACCTTTCCCCTCTGCTATCTGGTCGCATGCAATGCTTTCCAATGGGGCGACCAGATGGCCAAGCTGCCCTGGAAGTCCCGATGAAGGGTTCATTTGCCTCCCGGATCCCAGCCAGGGCTCCAGGAAGTCGGGCATGTCCGCGCCTAGGGTCCCCTCAGTCTTGCAGTGCGCGCAGGTTACCAGAAAGGGGATAGCCTTCCTCCGGATTACTAGGGACAGGGTACTCTGGGACCCCTCTTGGCCTAGCAGTCCTCAGTCGGCAGCTGGACGGGCCAGGATGCCGCACCAGCCCTGGGTTTGTCCTTTGGCCTGCCGTGTGGCAGGCTGCCCTGGATGGGGTCTGGCAGGCCCGGGGAGCCTCCCCCTGCTCAGCTGGGTCCAAGGGCCAGTGGGGAGGGTGGCCGCCCCACCCCAGGCTCCATCCTCGGTCCTGCTGCGTGGCAGGGTGCCCGAACGAGGCCCTGGGACAGCTTCCCCTTCACCTCCGGGCCCGGGAGCCCTGGCTGGGTCCAGGGGCCCCATTGGGCCCCGGCTCGGTTGTTCCAGCCCTGGGCCCCGTCCCCCGGCCTGCCGGCCCCCCAAAGGCCTGGAACGGGGTTCTGTCATGCCCAGGGAGCCTCCCCCTGCTCGCTGGGTTCAGCGGCTCCCAGAGGCCCCGGGGAGGGCGGCCTCCCCACCCCGGGCTCTGTCCTCGGTCCAGGGAGGCTTCCCCTGCACCTCTGGGCCTGGGAGCCCCAGTTGGGTCCAGGGGCCCTCGTCCCCGTCCCCGGCCTGCCGCTCTGCCAAAGGCCCGGGACAGGGTTCCGTTGTCCCCGGGGAGCCTTCCCTTGCTTGGCTGGGTTCAGGAGCTCTGACCGGGGCCCCAGGGAGGGCAGCCTCCCCACCCCCGGCTCCGTCCTTCGTCCTGCCAAGTGGAAGGGTGCCTGGGGCGGGATCTGGCTGTCCCGTGGAGGCTTCCCCTGCACCTCTGGACCTGGGTGCCCCAGCTGGGTCCAGGGGCCCGCCGGGCCCCGGGTCGGGTGCACCGGCCCTGGGCTCCTTACCCCAGCCTGCCGCTCTGCCAAAGGTGTGGGACGGGGTTCCGTTTTGCCTGGGGAGCCTCCCCTTGCTTGGCTGGGTTCAGGAGCTCCGTCTGGGGCCCCTGAGAGCCCCGGGGAGGGAGGCCTCCCTATCCCGGGCTCTGTCCTCGGTCCTGCCGCGTGGCAGTGTGCCCGGGACGGGGTCCGGCGGGCCCGGGGAGACTTCCCCTGCGCCTCTGGGCCTGGGAGCCCCGGCTGGTTCAAGGGGCTCCGCCGGGCCCAGGGTTGGGTGCTCCGGCCCTGGGCCCCGTCCCCCAGCCTGCCGCTCTGCCAAAGGCCCAGGACAGCACTGATGTGCCCAGGGAGCCTCCCCTTGCTCTGCTGGGTTCAGGAGCTCCAGCCGGGGCCCCTGAGGGCCCAAGGGAGGGCAGCCTCCCCATCCCGAGCTCCGTCCTCAGTCCTGCCGCGTGACAGGGTGCCTAGGACGGGGTTCGGCGGGCCTGGGGAGGCATCCCCTGCACCTCTGGGCCTGGGAGCCCCGTCTGGGTCCAGGGGCCCCGCTGGGCCCCGGTTCGGGTGCTCCGACCCTGGCCCCATCCCCGGCCTGCCACTCTGCCAAAGGCCCGGGATGGGGTCCCATTGTGCCCGGGGAGCCTCCCCTTGCTTGGCTGGGTTCAGGAGCTCAGGCCGGGTCCCTGAGGGCCCCATGGAGGGCGACCTCCCCACCCCGGACTCCATCCTCGTTCCTGCCGCGTAGCAGGGTGCCCGGGACGGGGTCCGGCGGGCCCGGCGAGGCTTCCCCGGCGCCTCTGGGATCCCCACCTGGGTCCAGGGGCCCTGTCAGGCCCCGGGTCAGGTGCTCCGGCCCTGGCCCCCATTCCCCGGCCAGCTGCTCCACCTAGGGCCCAGGACAGGGGTCTGTCGGTCCGGTGCAGGCCTCCCCTGCTTGTCAAGGTGTCCGCGGGCCCCGGGTCGGAGGGCCCGTCGGGTCTCCCTCGCAGCCTCCATAGTTGGGGCCCAGCTGGGGCCCTGGGCCTCCGGTCCCCCATGCCCCAGAGCCCGCTCACTCTTTCGTTGTGGCACCGAGCGACCAGGTGGCTTCTCTATCGAGCCCGGCCATCTGGTCGCACCTATCCCCTCGGCCATCTGGTCGCACCTATCCCCTCGGCCATCTGGTCACACCTATCCCCTTGATCATCTGGTCTCACCTATCCCCTCGGCCATCTGGTCGCACCTATCCCCTCGGCCATCTGGTCGCACGCAATGCTTTCCAATGGGGCGACCAGATGGCCGGGCTTGCCTGGAAGTCCCGATGAGGGCTCATTTGCCTCCCCGATCCCAGCGAGGGCTCCAGGAGGTTGGGTACGTTTGCGCCTTGGGTCACCTCGTGTGCACGGATTACAAGAAAGGGGGGTAATTTTCCTCCGGATTACTAGGGAGAGTTACTAGGGAGAGTGACCCTAGGGAGAGTCAGGCCTCCGTGAGGTCCGGCGATTCCGAAACAGGGGAAGGCAGAACCCGGGCCTGCCCGCCGGGGCCCCCAGGGGCTCTGGTCTGCGCCTGCCTCTCAGTCCCTTCCCGATGGTCCCTTTTCTCCGAGTTTTCTCAGTCAGACCTCCGTGAGATCCGGCGATTCTGAGACCGGGAAAGGCAGCACCCGGGCCTGCCCGCCGAGGCCCAGGTCGGCACCTGCCTCTCAGCCCCTTCCCGATGGTCCTTTTTCTCCGAGTTTGCTCAGTCAGATCTCCGTGAGGTCCGATGATTCTGAGACAGGGGAAGGCAGCAACCCGGCCCGCCACCAGGGCCCCCGGGGGCCAGGGTCTGCGCCTTCCTCTCAGCCCTTTCCCTGTGGGCCTTTCCTCCGAGCCTGCTCGCCCCGGGAGCAGGCAGAGATGTGAAGTCACCATCCCCCCCACGCAGGGCGGCCTGCCAGGGGATGCCCTGGCCGTACTCTGATCGATTGGGCATTCTCGGTCCGTTTAGGGATGGACTGCTTGGCCAGCCTCAGCTGTTGTTTCAAGCAAGAAGCTTCCTACCCGCATGGACCGTCCAACTCGAGGCAGGAGGCCCTTCACCCTACCCAGCAGAGCGAAGGCCGAGTGGCCCCGGCAGCTCGTGCTCCCCAGTGGTCTGACCCGAGCGGAAGGGGTCGGGTGGCACCAGGCCCCCGGATGCTGCTGCCCAGCAGGTTTGTAGGCGCCGTGCGCCACACCGTCACCCCTCTCCGCCCAGCACATTTCCACAGCAGCTCACAACGACTGTTCCAAGGGGTGCCGTTGCCGCCAGGCTCCGGCACCCCTGCGTCTCGCTCAGGCTGTGCCTCGGCCCACCTCTCCCTTCTGTGGGAGACGGCTGGGCCTGCCGGTGCCCATGTGACCGCACCTCTCCACCCCTCCAGCGAGCCCTCCCGCCCAGGCCGGTGGACTCCTTTCCCCAGCAGGCTCCCGAGAGGGAGCGGTGTGTGATGGTTGTCCGGTCGGGAAGATGGGCATGCGACCCCCCGAACCCACCCCGTCAGCAGGTGCGGCTACCTGGTTGATCCTGCCAGTAGCATATGCTTGTCTCAAAGATTAAGCCATGCACGTGTAAGTACACACGGCCGGTACAGTGAAACTGCGAATAGCTCATTAAATCAGTTCTGGTTCCTTTGATTGATCCATCTGTTACTTGGATAACTGTGGTAATTCTAGAGCTAATATATGCCGACGAGCACTGACCTCCCGGGATGCGTGCATTTATCAGACCAAGACCAATCCGGGCTCGCCCGGCTGCTTTGGTGACTCTAGATAACCTTGGGCCGATCGCACGTCCCCGTGACGGCGACGATACATTCGGATGTCTGCCCTATCAACTTTCGATGGTACTTTCTGTGCCTACTATGGTGACCACGGGTAACGGGGAATCAGGGTTCGATTCCGGAGAGGGAGCCTGAGAAACGGCTACCACATCCAAGGAAGGCAGCAGGCGCGCATATTACCCACTCCCGACTCGGGGAGGTAGTGACGAAAAATAACAATACAGGACTCTTTCGAGGCCCTGTAATTGGAATGAGTACACTTTAAATCCTTTAACGAGGATCCATTGGAGGGCAAGTCTGCTGCCAGCAGCTGCGGTAATTCCAGCTCCAATCGCATATATTAAAGTTGTCAAAGTTAAAAAGCTAATAATTGGATCTTGGGATCGAGCTGGCGGTCCGCCCCGAGGTGAGCTACCGCCTGTCCCAGCCCCTCCCTCTCGGCGCCCCCTTGATGCTCTTGACTGAGTGTCCTGGGGGTCCGAAGTGTTCACTTTGAAAAAATTAGAGTGTTCAAAGCAGGCCGGTCGCCTGAATACTTCAGCTAGGAATAATGGAATAGGACTCCGGTTCTATTTTGTTGGTTTTCGGAACTGGGGCCATGATTAAGAGGGATGGCCGGGGGCATTCGTATTTTGCCGCTAGAGGTGAAATTCTTGGACCGGCGCAAGACGAACCAAAGCGAAAGCATTTACAAAGAATGTTTTCATTAATCAAGAACTAAAGTCGGAGGTTCGAAGACGATCAGATACCGTCGCAGTTCCGACCATAAACGATGCCGACTAGCGATCCAGCGGCGTTATTCCCATGACCCGCCAAGCAGCTTCCGGGAAACCAAAATCTTTAGGTTCCGGGGGGAGTATGGTTGCAAAGCTGAAACTTAAAGGAATTGACGAAAGGGCACCACCAGGAGTGGAGCCTGCGGCTTAATTTGACTCAACACGGGAAACCTCACCAGGCCCGGACACAGAAAGGATTGACTGATTGATAGCTCTTTCTTGATTCTGTGGGTGGTGGTGCATGGCCGTTCTTAGTTGGTGGAGAGATTTGTCTGGTTAATTCAGATGATGAACGAGACTCCTCCATGCTAACTAGTTACGCGACCCCCAGCGGTCGGCGTCCAACTTCTTAGAGGGACAAGTGGCATTCAGCCACACGAAATCGAGCAATTACAGGTCTGTGATGCCCTTAGATGTCTGGGGCTGCACGCGCGCTACACTGAACGGATCAGCGCGTGTCTACCCTTCGCCGACAGGTGCGGGTAACCCGCTGAACCTCGTTCGTGATAGGGATTGGGGATTGCAATTATTTCCCATGATCGAGGAATTCCCAGTAGGTGCGGGTCATAAGCTCGCGTTGATTAAGTCCCTGCCCTTTGTACACACCACCCGTCGCTACTACCGATTGGATGGTTTAGTGAGGTCCTCGGATCGGCCCCGCCGGGGTCGGCAACGGCCCTGGCGGAGCGCCGAGAAGACGAAAAACTTGACTATCTAGAGGAAGTAAAAGTCGTAACATGGTTTCCGTAGGTGAACCTGCAGAAGGATCATTAACGGCGGAGCGGCCCGGGAGACCGATGGCACCAGCCCGAAGCCCTCCCCGCCTCCTGCAAGCACAAACCGTAGGCACAGGGCCCGGTTCTGCCCTGGTGCGCCCCGGCCGGCGGAGCGGTCCGCGGCCGCATGGGGCGCCTGGGTGAGGACCGGGACTTTGGCGTGCTTCTTTCCCCGGGGAGGGCCTGACCGACGAGCGAGGGTACCGGGGACGGGGGGTGGCCCCGTCTCCGGTCCCTTTCCTGGGAGGGGCTCAGCGGTAGGCCCTCCCGAGACGGTTAGAGTGAAACCGAATGGCAGTGCATCCCCGGGCTGGTACCGCCCCACCCTCAAAAGGCCCTGACGCCGGCTGGGCCCTCCCGTGCCCGAGTCCCGGCCCGATCGGGTTCTGGGTGGCCAAGGAGCGGCCCTTCTCGTGCGGCAGGGTGGCCTAGAAGAGAAAGGGCTGAGGGCCTGTGAGGGGATCCCTCCTCCTTTCGGTGGGAGATGTGCGGGAAGGGGAGCCGCCTGGCTCTTCCCTACCGGCGCCTCCGACCCGGGCGTGGGTGGGGTGGACTAATCGCCAGCCCACCGGCACGGCTCGGGCCGCCCGGCGACGGAAGGCTCACGTGCAGGTGGGGCGACCCTCCCTCGTTGCCAGGTACTCGGTTCGAACCGGTCCCGTGCGGCCGGGCCTAGGGGTTTGAAGACTTACGCGGTCCCTCCCGGGTTATTCCAGGAAGGACCGGCGGCTGTGGGGCTGCCTGCTCCCGTCGCTCCAGGAGCCCCCTTCCTCGCCGGCGGGTGGGTGGGGGGGGACTCCTGGGCCGAGCGCCTGGTAAAGTTTTTTTTCTCCCAATGGTGCAGTCTAACTCCCAGAGGGGACGCCTTGAACGGGGCGCCTGGGCCATCTCGCCGCGTGGTCGGTGGACGGACGACGTCATCTTCCTCCCGCCTCTCATGCGCCTGGAGGTGGGCGAACGTTTTTGAAAAGTTGCCTGGGACTCTTGGCTGAGGATCACTCGGCTCGCGCGTCGATGAAGAATGCAGCTAGCTGCGAGAATTAGTGTGAATTGCAGGACACATTGATCATCGACACTTCGAACGCACCTTGCGGCCCTGAGTTCCTCCCGGGGCTACACCTGTCTGAGGGTCGCTCGATCGTCAATCGCCCCGGGGCTTCCCCGAGACTCGGCTGGGGCCGTCGCAGGGTTAGCTCCACTTCCCTTTGTCCCCCCGCAAGGTCAGACCCCCCGATCGCCCGTGGCAGGGTCCCTCGCCGGGTCCTGCTGCGGAGGTACACCGCCGGCGCGCCTGGCCCCGAGAAGGGGCCTGGCAATCGGTCCGCCCCTGCGCGCCTGGCTGCGTGCCACGTGTGGCTGTCTGTGGTGTCCCACCGGTTACCCGCGCACATGCGCCTCGGGCACCCACCTCCATGGCTGGCTTCCCGGGGAGGCCTAACCCCCTCCAGATCCGATCCGGGGAAAGAGGGCGTGCGTGCTGCTGGGACACTAGGCCCCTGCTCCGGTAGGGGCCTGGCCTCCCCCGGCGGCTCCCCCCGACGCTCCGGCGTTTTTCTTCCAACTACGACCTCAGATCAGACGTGGTGACCCGCTGAATTTAAGCATATTACTAAGCGGAGGAAAAGAAACTAACCAGGATTCTCCCTGTAACGGCGAGTGAAGAGGGAAGAGCCCTGGCGGCGGGCGTGGAAAAATGTGGCGTACAGAAGACCGACTCCCCGGCATCGCTCAGGGGGCCCAAGTCCTTCAGATCGAGGCTCACCCCGCGGATGGTGTTAGGCCAGTACCGGCCCCCGGCGCGCCGGGATTGGGTCTTCTCTGAGTCGGGTTGCTTGGGATTGCAGCCCAAAGCGGGTGGTAAACTCCATCTAAGGCTAAATACGGGCGCGATACCAATAGCCAACAAGTACCGTAAGGGAAAGTTGAAAAGAACTTTGAAGAGAGAGTTCAAGATGGCGTGAAACCGTTGAGAGGTAAACGGGTGGGGTCAGTGCAGTCTGCCCGGAGGATTCAACACGGCGGGAAGGTCGGTGGCCCGGGAGTTCCGGATCCCCTCTGCGGGATGGGCGCCAGGGCTATACCTGGCCCCCGCAGGGTGCATTTCCTCTGCTCCGGCGGAGGGTGTAACGGCCCCCCTGGCAGCAGCTTTGCCATGTCCGCGGGGCCGAGGGAGATTGGACGGCCTCCACGCCATCCCCCGGGCACTCGTTCCCGGCCGCCCCGAGGGGTGCGCCGGGGCGGTTGAAGGGGGGACGGGGCCCCCTGCTCCCGGCGCGACTGTCGACTGGGGCGGACTGCTCTCAGGGTGCCCGACCGCGTCGTGCTGCCGGGCGGGGAGGCCCACACCGGGCTCCAGGGATCTGCGGCGATGTCGGTTACCCACCCAACCCGTCTTGAAACAAGGACCAAGGAATCTAACACGTGCGCGAGTCGGAGGGCCGAGCGAAACCCTGTAGCGCAATGAAGTTGAGGGCCAGCGTGCGCCGGCTGTGGTGAGATCCCGCTGCGCTTCCAGTGGCGGGCGCCCACCGGCCCGTCTCGCCCCCTCCGTCGGGGAGGTGGAAAATGAGCGTGCGTGATAGGACCCAAAAGATGGTGAACTATGCCTGGGCAGGGCGAACCCAGAGGAAACTCTGGTGGAGATCCGTAGCGGTCCTGATGTGCAAATTGGTCGTCCGACCTGGGTATAGGGGCGAAAGACTAATCGAACTGTCTAGTAGCTGGTTCCCTCTGAAGTTTCCCTCGGGATAGCTGGCGCTCAGAGCCCCCAGTTTTATCTGCTAAAGCGAATGATTAGAGGTCTTGGGGCCGAAACGATCTTAACCTAATCTCAAACTTTAAATGGGTAAGAAGCCCGGCTCGCTGGCGTGGAGCCGGGCATGGAATGCAAGTTCCTAGTGGGCCACTTTTGGTAAGCAGAACTGGTGCTGCGGGAAGAACCGAACGCCGGGTTAAGGCGCCCGATGCCGACGCTCATCAGACCCCAGAAAAGGTGTTGGTTGAGATAGACAGCAGGACGGTGGCCATGGAAGTCTGAATCCGCTAAGGAGTGTG